>NW_026728217.1:97500-231648 GCF_030684315.1 Stegostoma tigrinum | reverse complement strand
CAGGCATCACAATAAACGAGCAGAATAGAACTCCCATTCCCTGACCGAAAACGGAACACAGCCTGCGGCGGTGAAAGCACCAAATCCTAACCGCTGCACCTCCAGGAAGGGTACTTCAGACTCTTGTATCTTTTCTAACCGACACTGCTTCTGACTTTTTTTTTGTACCATTTTGGCTGCAGATCAGTTTCTCCCTTTCACCAAAATTCCCTTTGCCTTTTTAATTCCCTGCTGCACCTACAATCCTACTTATAGCGATTCCTGCACAAGGGCACCAAAGTCCCTCTGCACAGCAGCGTGCTGCATTTTTTACCATTTAAAACATAGTCCATTTTGTGTTATTCCTAGCAAAATTGATGATCTCACACTTCTCAACATTGAACTCCATCTGCCAGGCGTTTGCTCACTCACTTAGACTGTCCATATCCCTCTGCAGACTTTTAGTGTCTTCTGCACACTTTGCTCCATACTCGTCTTTGTGTCAGCTGCAAATTTTGACACACCACACTTAGTCCCCAATTCCAAATCATCTGTGTAAATTGTAAACAATTGTGGTCCCAGCACTGATCCCTGAGGCACACCACTAGCCACTGACCGCCAACCAGAAAAATACCCATTTACCCCTACGCTTTGTTTTCTACTGGTCAACCAACCCTCTATCCATGTCAATACTTTACCTGTAATGCCGTGCAACTTTATCTGTTATAGCAGCCTTTGATGTCGCACCTTGTCAGATACCTTCTGGACATCCAGATACACCACAACCACAGGTTCCCCATTGTCCACATTGCAAATAATGTCCTCAAAGAATTCCACAAAATTAGTTGAACATGACCTATTCCTCATGAACACATGCTGGGTTTTCCAAACGGGACAATTTAAGTCCTGATGTCTTGATGTTTATTCCTTAATGATAGATTCAAGCATTTTCCCCGTTGCTGAAGTTAAGCTAACTGACTTATAGTTACCTGATTTTGTCGACTTCCTTCTTTAAACAGTGACGGCACATTGGCTGTTTTTCAATCTGCAGGAACCACCCCAGAGTCCAGTGAATTCTGGTAAATAATTATTAGTGCATTTGCTATGTCCCCATCACCTCTTTTTCATATCCTGGGATGCATTTTATCAGGGCCAGCAGACATGTCTACATTTAGCCCCATTACCTTGCCCAACCCTGCCTCCTCAGTGATAATGATAATCTCTGTCACAATCAGTGAGGGTGTCACATCAGAGATTAATTAAATGGGAGGAAGCACTGAAATCCATTGCTTTCATCAGCTCAGAAACAGTACTACAAAAATGCTCTTTATTGAAACATACAGGTGTTATTGGTGATGTAACGGATTGGATGCAGAAAGGCTCGTTCCCTTCTGGGACCATCTGGGAAGGGAGTGTCTAATATCAGAATGGAGGTCGCACATTTAAGGCAGGGTCGAGGTAAAATTTATTCTCTGAGATGGTGTGAATCAGTGGGTTCCTTTACAGAAGAGTGTTGTCGAAACTGGGCCACGAAGTAGATTTAAGGCTGAGTTTGAAAGATTTTTAGCAGCAAGGGTATCCGAGATTACTGAGAAATCCAAGGAAGTGCAGTTCAGGATTATCAGGTCAGGATTATCCACTCATTTAATAGCAGACCAGGCTTGATGGGCTGAGTTGCCTCTTTCTCCTCTGAAATGCATGATGTTGATATAAAGCTGCAAAACTGACCGGAGTAAAAATTTCTTTGGAAGAGGCAGACCCCATCAGGACACTGAGCCTAGGTAAGATATGCAAAGGGAACAAAATGAAAGGGCTGTCATTGTCAGAAGTGGGATTCCTACCCACGCCTTCAGTCAGAGACCAGAACACCCAGCTTTATAGTGGGGGGACTCTATTCCTTGAGTCTGGCACCTTAGACCACTCAGCCATCCTGACATACTTTGGTTGCTCCAGAGTGATCTGTATGCCAGGGTAAACAGGAACAACCAGGCTTCAGCAGCCACACTGAGCCTGGCTCCATGAGGCCCACAGTCACCTCTCACAAACCACCGTTGCCCTGCACTTTTCTTGACCTCCGCAGTTCTTGTCTGAAACAAATGGTGCATCAGGCAATTGCAGCTGTCATTGCTGATGTAGAACTGGGATATAGATTGAAGCGATAGCGCCTGGTTGATGGCATAATTCTGCTTCCAAAGATCAGTCAATATTTCATAGTTATTATTGCAAATTTTAACCACAAACACGCCATGGCAGTGATGGCACTGAATCCTAATCAGCAGACTGCGAGAGAAGACGTATATCTCTATCACCTGGTCACTGCCTGATTCAGCATTGTGTCTCTCATCCTTCTGCACATGATCCCGTCAACTCCATCACAGTGTTGTCGCATTGTCTTGGTTAATAATGCAAAGACTATCCCGCCATCTATTACATTGCAGTTTCTAATGCTTGAAACCCCACCTTACAGGGCACAGCCTTCACTCTGTAGCGCAGTATTGAAAGCAATGGTCTTGTAAAGCACCAGTCATGAGGTTACTTCGAATTGGTGGAGATGAGAATGTTTGTACAACTGCGGCATCCAACATCTGAAAGAGGACTTTCAATATTGTCTGAAATTATGCCAGTGTCATTTCCTCCACAGGCCAGCAGTGAGGTGTGGTGAGGTATTATAAACTGTAGGTTGACAAGGAAACAATGGGGGACCAACACGGAGAGGGGAGCGGCCGAATGCTTTATTTCTTAGCTGTAATCAGATTCTGGTTTTGAAGTGTGAAATGGGACTGTAGAACCCAAATGTTTGAAACTCTACTTTCTGGGGGTTAGTCTCTGCTGAGGCCTTTGTCACCTTCTGGGAAATGTGTCTGAGTGTTACCTTCTGAGGGTGAATATGTGGTCCACTTCCCCAAGGGAACGTGAACATCTCAAACAGCTGGCCCATTGCCTTGTAGCACACAAGGCTATGGGCAAAGGCTGGAAACTGGGTCATTGAGCCTCTTTCTGTGCCGCAAAAACATGATGATTCAGTCATTTTGGAGGAGAAACTACTGTCGCAGAAAAATAAAAAGCCAGGAGTTGCATCATTAAGAAACGATGCACACATATCCACCACTATCCCTGGTGGTCTTATGGCTAGGATTCGGCGCTTTCACTACCACAGCCCGGGTTTGATTCCCGGTCAGGGAATCAAGTTTTATTTTTCTTGATGGTGACAACGCAAAGGCAGTGCAGCTCTGTCTGCAATCCTTTCAATGTCAGTTCCTGTCCCCGAGAACATCAAGGTCCATATTCCAGCCGCTTAAAGAGGGGAAAGGTGCCTTAGCCGTCACTGCTCAGTCAGGCTACTCACCTTTGTGTTGTGTTGTTAGCAGGGACATCAGCAGGAAGGGGAACATTTACAAGATAAACAACCAGCAAAGATAATCACAGTCGCCACTTCAATTCAATTGTTTCCCCTTTGTGACGCAGTGAGTTTCACTGCCATTTGTCGTCAGGAAGCTACAATTCACCCGATCGAGTCTGCTCAGCCAGTCAATGAGATCGCTGCTGATCTGATAAATGTCAACTCCGCTTTCCTGCTTTTCAACCATAACCTGACGTAAACTCGAGCCTAATCACAACGTCATATATTAACGATATTTTTTCGGAAGTTTAGATGACTTCAGTGACCTGTGCATGTTTGCATGAAATTGAATAATATGAAATGAGTGAAAAAAAGCCCTTCCCACAGTTCAACTCAGTGCAGGGTCAGCCATATGACAAAAGTAAGAGAGCAAAAACGTTACCTCCATTTCTCCCAGCACAGATTTCTCTCTTGACAAGTTGAATATTTGTAGCATTTTTCATCATAATTGTGACATTTTCATGGACAGATCCTCACTCAATCCACAAATAACTGTGCTTCCAAACACTATTTTGCCTCAGATTAAACTTTCTGTGTATCTTTTCATACAGCTTGAGGTCCCAATAATCCCTGCTCCATGTCAATAGAAGCTGCTCCGGGTGAGGTTGGAGCTCACAGACTCGGTTTTTCACGCACCTCTATACTGTCACAGAAGGACCGCGCGCTCACTGATTGTGTCACTTCTGTCTGTATCACCCTGGTCACTGTCTGATTCACCATTGTATCTCTCATCGTTCTGCACATCATCCCCATGGCTCTATCTTGATTTTGTCACATTGTCTTGGCTCATAATGCACAGACTATCCCGTCATCTATTATCACAGTGTATGTCTGCACGCTCATTGCCATCCCCATTTCCGGTTACATCTTCACAGCTGGGACACTGACTTCCCTGGTTCGGGGCCTGGGAACTGAGATTATATGGTCATATGCAGCAATGGTTACTTCCTTGTGTGAGTGATCTGATGAAATATCCAATGTTAAACTAGATTACTATTGAAAGGTACATTTCAACAATAACCAGCACAATACACTGAGTCTTTGATATTTTGTAGAATTCTATCAATCTCAGTCTTCAATATACCCATTGATGGAATCTTCACAGTCTCTGGTAGCATCATAATTACAGATTCCAGCCCTCTGTGAATTGCCACATTTCAGCGCACTGGGTGGAAAGAATTCCTGTTGTGAATCTGGTGCTGTTCCTAACGTATCCCCTGCCACTGTAGTTATTGCTTGTTGCACGCCAGCGAACTCATGTGGTGCCGTGATCGTTTAATGGTTAGTATGCTGCATTGTGGCCACAGCAACCTCGGTTCAAATCCAAGTCATGGCAGTGGGTGCTTGCTGTATTTCTTTTTAATCCTTGTGCCATGGGCCACAGCAATGTGGCAAATAGCAGACATTTTTACGTGAATATTTCTTTTTTCATCTCCCAACCCCGGCTCTCTCACATAACTGCATTTGATGTGTCAGAATTCAAACCCACCACTGAGAGAATTTTCTCCCTCCCACAATCACTAACTCTCCTTTACGTCCCTCCTTACACTTCACTGAGACACTGCACAATCTAACATCCATTTTCACATTGACATTGTTCATACTGTCTTGTTGCAGTCTGTGTTGCTGAGTGAACGTGGCCTGTCTCACCACCAGGAACTCTAAACCAGATGAAATATTTAGATACTGGGACGGTCAGATCAAGACTCATGGAGCAGCTTTTACTGACATGGACCAGTGATTATTGGAACATCAGGCCTAGCAAAATGACCCATGGCAATAATGAGCAACATGGACTGCATCTGAAAAGACCAGTTTCTGTGGCTTTCTGGATCATTTATTGTATTTTCTCATTTGGTGATAGCCAGAGTACTGTGTGCAGTTCATTAATTCACATTATTGTGGGATGTGATAGCACCAGAAACTGTGCAGAAGAGATTTACCAGGATATTGTCTCAGCTGAAGATTTTCCGTTATGAAGTGAGATCGAACAGACTGTGGTCATTTTCCTGAGAGCAGAGGAGATGTACAAAACAATGAGTGATATTTATTGGGTAAACTCATGTAATCGCTTCCCATTGATGGAGGGATCGAGCACCAGCGACCATAGATTTAATTTAAGAGGAAGGAAGTTTAGAGTAAATTTGCAGAAAAATGCTTTCAGCCAGTGGGTGTTTGGAATCTGGAAGCCACTGCCTGCAAGTGTCCCAGAGGCAGATATCGTGATGACATTAAGAAGCATTCAGATGTGAATTTGTGATGCTATGGTATTGATGACTGTGGGCTAAGCAACAGAAGTAGAATTTGGAAACTTAAGCAATTATATTTGATTTGTGCACACGTGAAGGGCTTAAGGGGCATTTGCACCTCATGCCCTCATTAGTATTGTCGCTAGTATCCCCACCTTTCACGAGGGAGACCGGGGTTCAATTTCCTACCAGGCCTGAGCCAAGCATTTTTGGGGCCTTTCATCAAAAATGACCCAGCTTCAATTTCAACTTCAGCTGATGCCTGCGTGGAGTTTACATGTTGTCACCATCTCCGTGTCTGAGTGCTTCAATTTCTTCACACGGTCTAAATGTATGCAGCTTAGGTGAATTGAACAAATATAACATAGAAGAGGACATCACAGGCCCTTCGGCCCACAATGTTGTGCTGAAATATCATTCTGCTTGAAGATCAAACCAGCCTGCGTACTCTATATTTTATGATCATCCATGCACCTGACCAGGTCTCACTTAAATGTCCCGAATGTATCTGACTCGAATACCACCGCCGACAGCACATTCCACGCAGCCACCAATCTCTGTGTAAAGAACCTACCTCTGACATCTCCACAATACCTTCCTTCAATCACCTTAAAAGAATGCCCCCCATCCCCATAATAGTCACTTCTGCTCTGGGAAAAGGTCTCTGGGTATCCATGCTATCTATGTCTCTCATCATCTTATTTACCTATATCAAGTCACAGCCCATCCTTTTTCACTCTCAAGGGAAAAGCCCGAGGTCCCTCAACCTTTCCTCATAAGACCTGCCCTCCAGTTCAGGCAGCATCCTGGTAAATCTCCTTTGCACCCACACGGAAACTATCCTTCCTATAATGAGGCGATCAGAACTGAACACAATATTCCAAGTGTGGCCGAACCAGGGTTTTAAGCAACTGAAGTATACCGTTGCGGCCTTTAAACTAAATTCCCTGGCCAATGAAAGCAAACACACCATACACCTTAACTACCCTATTAATTTGGGTAGCAACTTTGAGGAGTCTATTGACCCGGACCCCAAGATCCCTCTGTTCCTCCACATTGCCAAGAATCCTGCAATTAACCCTATATTCTCCATTTAAAGCCCACCTTTCAAAATGAATAACTTCACACTTTTCCAGGTTGAATTCCATCTGCCACTTCTTTGCTCAGCTTTGCATCTTGTCAATGTCCCATTGCAACATCCAACCGCCCTCCACACTACCCAGCATGCCACCAACCTTTGTGTCATCATCAAACAGAGTTAAATGTACAGATTGTGGGAAGTGCCACAAAAGCTCAAGGGGACCGATGTACTGTCAACATGCTCACACTGAAAGGAGACCGTTCATGAGCTTTCACTGTGGGGCTGGGTTCAGGACATCATCAACCCTCACTGTGCACCAGCAAATACACACCGGGGAGAGATCATTCACCTACTCTGTGTATGGAAGAAAATTCACTCAGTCATATAGCTGGAAGAAACACGAGTGGGTTCACAAGTAACTTCAGTAATTGGATATTTATTTTATTTGTCCATGGGGTCATGGCATCAGAAGCTCAGAAAACTTTTATCATCCACTCTAACTGCTCAGAGGATGGTTCAGAAGCAAACTAATGGTTATAGCATGGATTCACATGGAGGTCAGAATAACAATGGCCCCCAGACACAATGGCACTGATTTGATTTTCTGGTCTGTTGTCCTGTTTCTGAAACAACAGTGAATAAATTGTTGCAGTTGATTTAAAAGTGAAAGACCAAAATGGGTTTTATTCTGATTCAGCATGCCCTGATGTTTTCTGAGTTGTTATTGACAATCTCATGGCCCTCACACGACCATCTGTTCCAGAGAGTGTTTCAGGAAAGGGGGGATGTCAACTGTATCTGGTCACTCAAAGGGTCACTGCACCTGAAAGGGTAACTCGGATTTCTTTCATAGATGCTGCCGGGTCTGCTGAATTTTTCCAGCATTTTCTGTTTTGTTTCTGATTTCCCTGCATTTGCAGTTTTTAAAATGTTTTTCAATATTGACCTTGTCTGTTTCAGAGAAGCCTCAGTGATAGGTTTGGTCGGTTTTGAAAATTGAAAGTTAGGCCACAGATCAGGCGATGTTCTGACTGAATGACAGAACAGGCTTGAGGGGCCGAATGGTCTACTTCTGTTCCAATAAAAGTTTTCCATCTGCATCTCGTGGCAATATTTCCCGTCACTGCTCACTTCACATCCGTGACTGTTACACTGCACGCTATTACTGGCTGAACAAATCTCCTGTGTTTGAACTAAGTCTGTTACTATTCAGTGCCCCATCTTCGCCTGCCCGGGTTTGACTCTTGTCAGAGAATTTTGTCTCTACTGCAGAAATTCACCAAAGATTCTGAGACAGCACCTTCCAAACACATGCCCACTTCCATCTGGAAGAATGAGGGCATCAGATATATGGGAAGATCACCACCTCCTCATTCCCCTCTAAGTCACTCACCTTCCTGACTTGGAAATATATCACTGTTCCTTCACTGACACTGGGTCAAAATCCTAGAATTCCCTCCCGAATAGCATTGTGGGTCACCACACAGCACGAGGACTGCAGCGGTTCAAGAAGGCAGCTCACCATCACCTTCCCAAGGGCAACTACTGATGGGCAAGAAATGCTGGGCAGCCAGGGACACCCACATCCCACACATTAATTAAAAAGTACTGTGTGAACAGTCACAACAGGAGGGTCCTGGAGTCTCATTTTTCTGAAAAAAAAACAAAGTTGCTGGAATAGCTCAGCAGGACTAGAATCTGCGACCTTTCCTCGCTCCCCTGGGATCTACCAAACGGGTTTATAAATTCCACTTCCACTTTCATTCTGGCTGTTTAATTTCTCAATTTCAGTCCACGTGCCTTTTGATCTTTTCAACAATCCCATTTGGGAAAATGAGAGAAAGCTGGAATTAATGCAGTGAACTAGGAAGTGGGCAGAAGTATGAGGAGAGGCCACATCAAAGAAAGCTCCCATTCCAACAACAGAGCTTCTCAAAGCACAAAGGCAGCATGAAAGCTTGAGCTGAATGAACATGGTGATGTGTGGGCTGTCATGAGGAAAGTTTGACCATCATCACAAATGTTTATGTTCACAGGATCCCGACAGTGCAGAAAGAGGTTATTCAGTGCATCTAGTCTGCACAGGTTCTCTATCTCACCCTACTCCCATGAACCCCACATTTTACTGCAGCTAACCCAACCACCGAACCTGCACACTCGGGGGCCATTTAGCGTGGCCAATCCACCTAACTTGCATATTTGGACTATGGGATGATCACAGTTTAGCTCTAAATTGGCGAGATTGTGGATTTAGGCTCAAATAAAAACATCAACTCTGAAACAATTTCATGGTTTTTGTTTCCAAAATTAAAATCTAGGGAAAGCTGCAGCCACAACAATTTCAGTTTCTCTCTGGAGGAAGCGAATTTAAAACTCTGACCCGGGGACGCGGTGAGCTGACAGAGGCCTGGGACCAGAAATGTAACAGATTCTGAGCAAGGTGGTGGTGAGGCAGGGGCAAAAATGCAGATGTCACGGGGGAAGGCAGGAGAGATTAAATTGCAGAAATGTTATTAGTCCTTCAAGGCTGCTGGGAATGGAGTTAGGGCTCGAAAAGAAACAAATAAACAAAAGATGTGCCTGGAGCCATGTGTGCAGTGGACCCAGACACAGATTCAAACAAGAAATGTAAACAAATTGGGGCAGAGTTCACAGTCTGAAATTGTTCATCTCAATGATGAGGCCCGAAAGCTGTAAAGCCTGGCTCGTTCTATTCCAGCCAACACACACATGATGGGCCAAGGGTGAATATTGCTGTCCAGCCAACAATACGCACATCGCACAAATGAATTAAAAAAGGCCTCGATCTGCACTGTAATTTTCTGTTACTTTTGTTCTGACATTTGCAGTTGTGTTTCTGATGATGGTTATCACCCTAAAATTGAACTAGAGTTTCGTATCCGAGAGAAATGTAAAATAAGTCAGCTTTGCTTCAAGCACATCACTGTAGATTGTTGTATTTGTCCTGAGGGTTGAACAGCACCTGGAGCTCAGAAAGGACAATCTCAGGGTGGGGGGTAGGGGGAATCGTGCACAGCAACAGAGCTTCAGTCGGGGCAAATCCTTCAGGCTCACACTGAGGGGGTCAGATGGCACTTTACTCTTTCATGTCTCACTTCACTGACAGCCAAGCCACAGTGTGGGTTAATCCTGCTGTGTGTAAGAAATGTGTCCCAGCTACTGTCTTCCATGGGTCACAGCTCACAGGCACGGGACAGAATCTCAATTCCAACTGCGTTTAGAGTCATAGAAAGAACAACGGTGAATGCTGGAAATGTGCTTCAAATCAGAGATTCGTGTAAATCAATGACCTGTTCCTGACTGGAAGTGAACCATCAGGTTCAGGTTTGGGTTTCTTCTACATTGGTAAAGATAAAGCAGTGTTTCGTAGCCGTACAACACTGAGACCCAGTGGGGGCAGGGGTATGAGCAGCCTGTCCCTGCCTCTGCTGTAACCACACAGAATGCGCCAGGGTGACGTGAGAGAAGGGTCTGGGTTAGAAATTATGTTTCACCAACGGTGACGACATGGGGAGTGTTGACAACATGTTGATTTTCATTTTCAATATTGGCACGTAACATAGATGTATTGGCCAGGAAAGGAAGAAGAGGGGTTAGTGCTGGCAATGGGAAGATTTTTTTTCTGAAGTAGTCTCGTCTGAGACTTTATCACGTTCTTCTGATGTCGCCCGGACATGTCTTTTCTTTCCACTTTGATATCATTTTCCATCTTGACTACATTCCGTTCTCTTGTCTGATCCAGAGGTAACTGTCAAAAGCAAGTATTTCAGTTTGTGGACAGCTTCATATGACAACATTTTTTTTAATGTCGAAAGCCTTCCATCAGGTTTAATACAATTGAACACAAAACAGCCCTTTTGATTTGCACCTCAATGACATCCCTGTACTCCCCACACCACTGATACACAGTGGCAACAGACTGTACCGTCTACAAGATGCACTGCAGTGACTCAGCAAGGCTCCTCCAACAGCACCTTCTGAATCTGCAGTCTTTACCATCCAGAAGGACAGGGGCAGCAGTCACATGGGACCGCTACCACCTGCTAGATCCCCTCTAGGCCACATACCGTGCTGACCTGGAAATATAACGTGGAGATGCTGGTGATGGTGTGGGTGGACAAATTCAGAAGTCAGATGACACCAGCTTATAGATCAACAGGCTTATTTGAAAATACAAGCTTTGTGAATGCTCCACCTGACTTTATTACTTTCTTATGATGTGTAATAAAGTAGCTCTTCACCTGATGAAGGCGGAACACCCTGAAATCTTATGATTTCAAATAAAGCTGTTGGATTTGAACCTGGTGTTGTGTGTCTTCTGACTTTGACCTGGCTAAATATCATGTTCCTCCTGTGTTGCTTGGTCAAATTCCAGGAAGTCTCCCTGAATGGCACGGTTGATCCACCAACAGTACTTGGGATAGAGCTAGCTCCATCCTCTCCTGGGTGGGTAGCAATGGGCAATAAATCTGGCCTTACCCAGTAATGCCAATGACTCATCAGCAAACAAAATACTGATCATATTTAAATTAATATATGCTAATTAGCAAGAAAACCAAAACAGAATATTTACAGACCACACGTTGAAGGGGTGTGGTTCTCTTTATCACCTCTCTATCATTTGAACATTGTTGTTTAAAAATCCAAGAGATTGCATGAGAAACCTCTTTACCCTGTGACAGGTCAGAATGTGCAATTCACGCCAAGAGCACAAGATGGAGGTGAACAGAGGAACATATTTCAGAAGTTGGATGCATACGTGAGGGAGAAAGGAATAGAAGGATCTGCTGATGGGGAAGATGAAAGGGGAGGATGTGGAGCATTAATACTGATGGAGCCTAATTGAGTTGTTTGGGCTCGAGAGTCTGCAGAACAAAGACAAACATATTTACTTCTAATCTAATTGGAGTGGTGAGGACAATATTATTTCATATCCAGGTCAAAATAAATCTCCTTCATCAGCTTTTGGGGATCATTTCCTTGGGAATGTGCAAACCCAGGCTCAAACAGCATTATCTCCATTGGGAGCAAAGTGGTGAGAGCGACCAGTCCAGCAGAAGGAACCCTCTGACCCTCCCACTTTACTCACTGTCAGAATGAACGTGGCTCAGTCTTGGATGTGATTTTCCCTCATTTTCAAATCAATTCATGGGATATAGTATCAATGTCTAGGTCAGCACTTATTGCTCATGTCAGTCGTCTTCCTTTAGAAGATGCTGGTTTCTGGGACTGCAGTCTTTGAGGTGTAGGGTCACCCACAATGTTGTTTGGGAGAAGTTCCTATATTTTGAATCATTGAGAGTAAAGCAACAGCCAATATGGAGGATTATGATATTGAAGTCTCAGTTATTTCGGTGACTCTATTCGGTTTTCATGTTGAGATTTCTATCTGCAAATCTTCCCTTTCTAACATCCTCTTAATGGGAATGGTGTGCAATGTCGAGAAGAACATGCAGGTGCTAACTGTCCCATGTAATCGCTTCATTTATTTTTTCTGGACACGAGATGCTGTCTGTTTAAAATGTGCTGTCTAACAGCACATATAATGCAGATTAACAGCAGATCCAACTCTTATGACCATTTGTGAACTTTCCTGTACTTGACCAGACTGTATGATTGAATGAATCCTTTCCCACACTCAGAACATATGGATGGCTTCTCCACAGTATGACCTCGGTGGTGTACCTGTAGGTCAGGTGAATCTCTGAACTGCGTCCCACGCTTGGAGGATTTGAATGGCCTCTCCCCTGTATGGTTGCGCTGGTGTCTTACTGGGGCTGAGTGAGTTCTTTTCCACAACCTGAGTATGTAAATGGCCTCTCCCCAGTGTGAACTCGATGCATTTGCATGTTGGATAACTGTGTGAATACTTTACTATTCTCGTAACAAATAGGGGGCCTCTTCCCTGTGGGAACTCACTGGTGATTCATCAGGGTGAATTATCTGCAGAATTTACTGCCATTGAGGAGGTGATGGCCTGTGGTATTAGACTATTCATTCAGAGAGCCAGATAAACACTTTGAGGACACAGGTTCAAATCCCATTTTGGCAATAAATATCTGGAATTAAGAATCTAATCATTCCTGCGAATCCATTGTTGATTGTTGGAAAAACCATTCTGGTTCACTAGTGTCCTTTCGGGAAGGAAATTGCCATCCTTACCTGATTTGCAACACATGTGACTCCAGACCTGCAGCAATGTGGTTGACTTTGAACTGCCCTCTGGACAATTAGAGATGGGTAATAAATGCTTCCGAGCCAGCGATGCCCTCATTCCATGAATGAATAAAAAAATCTCAGAGCAGGTGAATAACCTCTCTCCAGTGGCAGCAGATCAGTGTTTGCAGAATGCAGATGAATCAGGGAATCCCTTCCAACATTCAAAGCAGGTCAATGGCTTCGACCTCAGGTGACTGCATTGATGAAACTCCAGCACTAACAAGGAATGGAATTCTTTCTCACAACCCTCACATTTCCATAGTTTCTCCATATTATAGGAGGCCTTGTGCCTCTGTAAATTCCTACTGTGAATGGTGCATCTGTGAGGCGAGGTGAAGGTGTATCAGTTCACAGGAAGACTCTCATTTGGGTGTATGTGTCTCAGTATTTTCCAGACAAACTGTTGTTCCAAATCTTTGGAAACAGATAGACATTTCTTGGTCTACAGTTTCCAGCCAATGATATTCAAGTGTGACTGATTTCAGTGACTCTATTGGATCTTTACGTGATGGTTGTTTTGAGATTTTTGTCTGAAAATCTTCCATTTCTAACATCCTGCAAAAGGATTATTGTTATTATTGACTTAGAAATTAGACTAAAAATTCAAAACAATCAAATCTAATTGACCATCACATCTTGTGTGGCTGGACGCTGCTCCCTCCCTGGGTTCACATCCTTTCCTTTCAGCTGCTGCAAGTAAATAATTTCACACCAGAATTTATGCATAAAAAAAGAAATTGGGGTAAATTGTTTTCTCAAAGTTATCACGGAGAGGAAGAAGTTTCAGCCTGGGTGAATCAGTGTGAATAAGTCCATGTCGGCTGTAATTGGAGGGCCAAATGATTCTCTTCCCAAACACACAGCGAGTAAGATGTTTCTCCTCAGTGTGAATAGCTGGTGCTCACTGAGTATCAGATGTCTGAGTGAGCCCCCTCCCACATTCAGTGCAGGTGCACGGTCTCTCTCTAATGTGGCCATGCTGGTCTATCAGAAGCTGTGCTGATTTAACAAAAACCCTTTCCACACACTGAGCAGACAAATGGTCTCTCTCCAATGTGACAGGCCTGTCATAAGTGAGGTGGGAAAAACAGGTTCCCTTCCCACACATGGAGCAGGTGAATGGCTTCTTCTCACTGTGTACACATCGATGTTTAGTGAGGCTGGGTAACTGACTAAACTGACTGAAGCTCTTCCCACGCTGAGAGCAGATGAACGTTCTCTCTCCAGTGTGATACGGCATATGTGGCCTTAGGCTGGATGTTGATGTGAATCCCCTCCCACACACAGCGCAGGCAAAAGATCTCTCTCCAGTGTGACCTGATTGTGTGACATGAGAATGGATGAAGATGTAATCCCTTCCGACACACACAGCAGATATCAGTCTCTCTCCAGTGTGAACTCGAGTGTGTGACATTGGGCTGGACCATGAATTCTTCCCAGACACAGAACAGATGAAGCTTCCTTCCATGTGAAGACATTTTGTGTGACATTAGGCTGGATCCGCAAGTGAATTCCTTCCCGCATGTGGAACAGCTGAACAAATTCTCCCCCGTGCGAGGAGGTCGATATTGAATTAGACCTTTATTCCTCCGAAAGCTTTTTCCATTCAGGGTATTTAAAAGGTCTCTTGCCAGTGTGAACCCACTGGAGTGACATAACAACATAAGAACTAGGAACAGGAGTAGGCCATCCGGCCGCTTGAGCCTGCCTCGCCATTCAATAAGATCATGGGTGATCTTTTGAGACTCAGCTCCACTTACCCGCCCACTCACCATAACGCTTCAATCCTTTCCTCTTCAAAAAATTATCTAGGCATGCCTTAAAAACACGCAGTTAGGTAGCTTCAACTGCTTCACTGGCAGGGAATTCCACAGACTCACAACCCTTTGGGTGAAGAAGTTCCTCCTGACCTCAGTCCTACATCTGCTTCCCTTTATTTTGAGGCGATGCCCTCTAGTCCTCGTCTCACCTGCTATTGGAAACAACCTCCCTACCTCCACTTTATCTATTCCCATCATAATCTTACATATTTCTATAAGATCTCTCCTCATTCTTCTGAATTCCAATGAGTATAATCCCAGCCTACTTAGTCTCTCCTCATAATCCAACCCTCTCAACTCTGGAATCAACCTAGGTTATCTCCTCGCCACCCCCTCCAGTGCTAGTATATCTCTTCTCAAGTAAGGAGACCAAAACTGCACACAGTGCGCCAGGTGTGGCCTCAGCAGGACCCTATACAGCTGCAGCATAGCCTCCCTGTTTTCAAACTCCATCCCTCTAGCAATGACAGACAAAATTCCATTTGCCTTTTTAATTACCTGCTGCACCTGCAATCCTACCTTCAGCGATTCATGCACAAGGACACCCAAGAGCCCCTGTGCAGCGGCATGCTGCAAATTTTACCAATTAAAACACAGTCCATTTTGCTGCTATTCCTAACAAAATGGATGACCTCACATTTATCAACATTGTACTCCATCTGCCAGACCTTTGCCGCTCAGTTAGACTAACTGTATTCGTCTGCAGACATTTTGTGTCTTCTGCACACTTTGTTCTACCACTCACCTGAGTGTCATCCACAAATTTTGACACACCACACGTAGTCCCCGATTCCAAATCATCTGTGTAAATTGTAAACAATTGCTGCCCCAGCTGATCCCTGAGGCACACCACTAGCCACTCCCGCCAACCAGAAAAACACCCATTTACCCCTACGCTTTGCTTTCTACTGGTCAACCAATCTTCGATCCATGCCGATACATTTCCTGTAATACCATTCAATCTTACACAGCAGCCTTTGGTGTAGCACCTTATCAAATACCTTCTGGAAATCCAGATACACCTCAGCCACAGGTTCCCTAATGTCCACCATGCAAGTAATGCCCACAAGTTTAGATAAACATGACCTATCCTTCAGAAACCCATGCTGGGTGTTCCCAATGGGACAATTCATATCCAGATGTCTTGCTGTTTTTTTCTTTGATGATAGATTCAACCATTTTCCCCACTACCGAAGTTAAGCTAACTGGCCTAAAGCTACCTGCTTTTTGTTGACTTCGTTTTCAAAACAGTGGCGTCACATTGACTGTTTTCAAATCTGCGGGAACCACCCCAGAGTCCAGTGAATTTTGTGAAATAATTACTGGTGCATTTGCTACATCCCCCATTCCCTCTTTTAGTAACCTGGGATGCATTTCATCAGGGCCTGGAGACTTGTCTACCTTTAGCCACATTACCTTGTCCAGCTCTGCCTCATTAAAGATAATGATAGTTTCTAGGTCCTCGCCTGCTATAACCTTCTTGCTGTTAGTTTTCTGCATGTTATTTGTGTCTTTCACTGTGAAGACCAACACGAAATAACTGTTTAATGCCTCGGCTATTTCCTCATTCCCAGTTATTAAATTGGCCATCTCATCTTCTCAAGGATGGATGTTTACCGTCGCCTCACTTTTACGATTTATATATTTGTAGAAACTTTTGCTGCCTGTTTTTGTATTCTGAGCTAGTTTACACGAGGCTGGGTGACTGAGCAAATCCCTTCCCACACATTTAGCAGGTAGATGGTCTCTCCCTGGAGTGACTGTGACGGTGAGCTTCCAGATGGCCTGGGTATCTGTATCCCTTCGCACAATCCACACATTTCCACGGTTATTCCATGATGCTGATCTCCGGGCATCTCTCCAGATTGGATGATCTGTTGAACCCTTGTCCATAACCACAATGTGTGCACAGTTTCGCTGCTCTGTGGATTTTTATTTCCCAGAATGTTAACTGGATGATGTTGAATAATTTCTGCAGTTAGCTCACTGGAACATCCAGAATCAGGTGTGTCAGTGTGCGGGTGTAGGCGCTTTCCCACTCACACTGATGTTTGAAATCTTTTCCCACAGACATACCACATAAACATGTTCCTTTCCGGTCCTGATGAATTGAATAACTCGGTTCGATCTTAACATAGTGTTTGATTTGATTGTTCCATCTTCAATGTCTTTCTTTCTGTTACTCTGTGAAATAGTGGTTGGTCAGTGAGGAGGGAGGGTTGGGTAGGTGGGAGGGAAGACAGACAGATCAAGGAGGCGGGGATGAAGCTAGTAGAGGTGGGACAGGGACAGGGATGGACTGGAAGGGAGCGGGGGACAGTGACAGGGAGCAATATACAGGGACAGGCAGGGAGGGAGTGAGAGGGAGCCAGGGACAGGGACAGGGAGCAAGCGACAGAGAGTGGGACGGGGACAGTGAGAGAGGGAGCGAGGGAAAAGGACAGGGATGGAGGGACAGGAAGGGTGTGAGGGACAGGGAAATGGAGGGAGGCATAGGGAGGGACTGAGGGACAGGGACGAGGATGGACAAGGAGGGGGAGGGACAGGGAGAGATCAATGGACAGGGAGGGAGGGACAGTTAGAGAGTGATGGACAGGGAGTGAGGGACTGTGAGGGAGGGAGGGGCACAGACAAGGACAGGCAGCGAGGGATAGGAACAGAGAGGGCAACAGCAAGGGAACAAGGGACAGAGAGCGGGAGAGGGATAGGGAGGAAGCGAGGGAATAACAAAGAGGGAACAAGGGAGAGAGAGCAAGGGAGCGACAGAGAGGGAGTGAAGGAGCAAGGGGCGGGTAGGGACGGACAGATGGGAGGCAGTGGGGGTCGGATAGGAAGGGAGGGAGGGATGCCACGAGGGACAGGGAGGGATGGATAGGGAGGGGTGAGGGAAGGATGGGGAACGAGGGAGCAAGGGTCAAGGAGAGAGCGAGGGGTGGGGAGGGAGCAAGGGATGTAGATGGAGTGAGAGAGCAAGGGAGGGATGGGGTGGCAGCGAGGCAGGAGGACCATGAGACAGCCATGGGGAGGGAGCGATGGAGTGAGTGACGGGGAAGGAGTGAGTGAAGGAGCGCGGGATGGGGAGGGAGCTAGTGAACGAGTGCAGGACATGGACGGAGCAAGGGACAGGAGTGAACAACGGAGGGAGCGACAGGAAGGGAGGGACAGGAAGGGAGCCAGGCAGCAAGGCCCGGGTAGGGAGGGATGGATGGATGGGGAGGCAGAGGGGGAGGGATGAGGAGAGATGGAGGGAGGTCACGAGGCACGGGATGGGAAGGACAGGACCAAGGGACAGGGAGGGGAATCGAGGGATGGCAGCGACGGATGGGGAGGAAGTGAGTGAGCAAGGTACAGGGAAAGGATGGAGTGAGGAAGCGATGGTGAGGGAGCACAGGACAGGGAGGGAGAGACTTGAAGTGAGGGAGCAAGGGACTGGGAGAGACCGAGGGCGTTGCATGGATGAGGGAGCCAGGGATGGGGAGGGAGCGAGGGAGCAAGGGACAGAGCCAGGAACAGGGAGGGAGGGAGTGAGGGACGGGGATGGAATGAACAATGGACAGAGAGGGACGTGATTGGGAGAGACAGGGACCGAGGGCGAGAATCGAGGGATGGGGAGGGAGAGAGCCAGGGAGTAAGCAACGGGGAAGGACGTAGGGAGCGAGGATTGAGGGAGAGATGGACTGAGGGAGCAATGGAAAGTTGTGGAAGGAGTGAGAAAGGGATGGGGAGGAAGAAGAGGAGGTGAGGAAGTGAGCGAGGGACAGGGGGTGAGGGAGGGAGCGAGGCACTGGGAAGCAGCAACTGAGCGAGGGACGGGGAGGGTGCAAGGGATGGAGAGGGAGGAACAAGGATGGAGCGAGTGTATGAGGAACGGTTAGGGAGAGAAGGAGAGAACGAGAGACAGGGTGGTTGGTAGTGAGGGATGGGGAGGGTTCAAGGAATGGGGATGGAGAGAGGGACGGTGAGGGAAGATGGATGGGGATGGAGCAAAGGACAGAAAGGGAGGGAGGGAGCAACAGGGAGAGGAGCTAGGGAGTGAGGGATGGGGGAGGGAGAGAGCAAGGGAGCAATGGTCAGGGAGGGATGGAGTGAGGGACAAGGAGGGATGGAATCAGGGACCGAAGGAGGGACGGGGTGGGAGCGAGGGATGGAGAGGGATGGAGTTAGCGATGGACCAGAGAGGTGCGACAGAGCGAAGGACAGAGCGAGGGAGCGAGGAACGGAGCAGAGAGTGAGGAACAGAGCAATGGAGTGAAGGAGGGTGAGGGATTGAAGGACCGAGGAACAGGGAAGGAGGGAGGGAGCGAGGGACAGGGAATCCAAGAGGAATGGGGATGGAGTGAGGGAGGGGAGGGTCCGAGTGAGGGAGCAAAGGATGGGGAGGGAGCAAGGGACGGGGTGAGAATGTGGGACAGGGAGGGAGCGAGGGATGGGAGAGCAAGGGACGGCACGAGAGTGAGAGACTGGAATGGGTCAAGGCAGCAAGGGACGGGAAGGTAGGGAGGGAAGAATGGGGAGGGACGAGGGATGGGAAGCGAGCGAGTGAGCGAGGGATGGCGCGAGGGAGTGAGGCACGGAGTGAGAGAGCGAGGGACAGTGAGAGGGAGCAAGGGGCGGTGCGGGAGTGAGGAACAGGGAGGGATCGAGTGACGCTGAGGGAGTGAGGGATGGGGTGGGTGTGACGGCTGGCGTGGGAGCGAGGGAGTTAAGAACAGCGATGGATTGAGAGACTGGGACACATTGAGGCAGGGAGGGACAGGGAGGGAGGGAAAATGGGGAGGGAGCAAACGAGTGAGCAAGGGATGGGGAGGGAGGACGGGAGTGAAGGATGGAGAGGGAGAAAGGGAGCGAGTGAGCGAGGGATGGTTAGGAAGAGAGAGGGAGGGAATGAGGGACACAGAGAGAGAGGGAGAGAATGAGGGACAGGGATGGAGGGAGGGATGGGAAGGGAGCAAGCGAGGTTGAGAGGGACCAGGTAGGGAGCAAGGGATCAGGAGGGACAGGGAGGGAGGTGGAAGGGGCAAAGGATATGGATGGGTGCAGGGACAGAGCGAGGGACAGGGATGGACAAGGAGGGGGAGGGGCAAGGAGGGAGCAAAGAAAAAGGAGGGAGGGTCAGGGAAAGACCGAGGTGTAGGGACGTAGACTGGGAGGGAGGGAGAGACAGGGAAGGAGCGATTGACTGGAAGTGGGCATGGAGGGAGCGAGGGACAGGGAGGGAGCAAGGGAAAGGGACAGGGCAGGACTGGGAGAGAGCAAGGGACAGGGAAGGACAGGGAGGGAGCGGGTTTGTGAATGAGCGAGTGAGGGATGGGGAGGGATGTGTGATGGGGAGGGTGTGAGGGACCAGGAGGTTGTGTTGGAGAGTGAGGGACAGGGAAGGAGGGAGTGAAGGAGGCATCACGGGATAGGGAGTGTACGAGGGACCAGAAGGGACTGACGGAGAGGAAGAGAGGGATGGGGAGGGATGGACGGGGAGTAGGGCACGATGGAGGGAGGGAGCGAAGGACGTCAAGGGATCGAGGGACAGGAAGGGTGCAAGGAATGGGAGGGACCGAGGGATGGAGTGAGGGAGAGGGTGGGAGCAAGGGACAGGGATGGCAACAGGGTCGGGTGAATGAGAGACCTGGTCTGGGAGGGACAGGGATTGAGCGAGGGAAGGGCAGTGAGCAATGGGGAGGAAGTGGGAGGAGCGAGGGATGGGGAAGGAGCGATGGAGTGACAGGGAGTGAATGACAAGGGGGAGGAGGGAGAGAGCGACAGGGGCAGGGGGACATGGCCCAGCGAGCCAGATACAGGGGGCCAGGGAGCAGGGGGTTCCAGAGATAAATGACGGACTTGAAGTGGGAGAGGAGGACCAAGGAAGAGGAGGCAGAGAAAGAGAAAGTGGATCAGAGATAGAGACAAGGAAACAGAGGCAGAGAGGTGTGAGTGACGGGGGAAGGAGAGAGAGACAAAAGGTACAGAGGGGGATTAGATTAAATTAGATTCTCTACAATGTGGAAACAGGCCATTCGGCCCAACAAGTCCACCCCGTCCCTTGAAGCATCCCACCCAGGCCCATCCCCCATATCCCACACACCCCCGAACACTATGGGCAACTTAGCATGGCCAATCCACATAACCTGCACACCTTAGTGTTGTGGGAGGAAACCGGAGCATCCGGAGGAAACCCACGCAGACACGGGGAGAATGTGCAAACTCCACACAGACAGTTGCCCGAGGCTAGAGTCGAACCCGGGTCCCTGGAGCTGTGAGGCTGTAGTGCTAACCACTGAGCCACTGTGCTGCCGGGATGGGGAAAGAGATGGAGAGGGGAAGGGGGAGGGGGACAGAGAGAGGGAAAGAGTGTGATAGGGGATTAGGGAGAGATGGGGTCAGAGGGAAAAATACAGAGTGGGAGACGGGGTTCACGCAGGCAGACGGTGAGAGAATTGGGTGTGGACATTCGAGGAGGAGAGAGGCAGGTTACAGGGAGAGAGGGAGGGAGTGGTTTGTAGAGGGTGGGTGGAAAGAGAGAAGGAAGGGAATGCAGAGAGTGGTGGAGAGCGGTGGGGTACGGAGAAATGTGGTTCAGAGAGGGAGAGACTGAGTGAGGAAGGGCAGGAGAGAGAGAAAGAGACAGAGATAGACCAGAGGTGAATGCAAGGACAGAGTGACTTAAACCCAACTCCTGAGCTCAGTTCCAAAATCCTCCCATTCCCTTGGGGCCGAGTCTGCCTCTCTCCAGCTGAACTTCTTCAACACAGAGACAAACAACAATATAGTTTGCTGTGCTGCTTGGCACTTTTTAATGAACGGTAATTACATATTGAATGGATGCAGTCAGTGGAATGGTGCCTTTTCACTTTGGCCTGTGAGTTGGGAGAAACATTGACATGTTTCCCTGGAACCCCCTGTGGGATAAGGATGGATAAACCAGCACTCCACCCAGTCTGTTACCATAGCGACAAACTGCTTCATTGCTGAAACATTGAACTGAAATGAGAAAATCCTGGATGGATTGATCAATGAGTGAATTTGATTGATGGATGAAATTGGGTAAAGGGATATTTCAGCACATTCTTCAGCTGCTGCCTGAACTTAGCCTGGGTCACGGCATAAATCGCGGTGTTTGTGCAGCAACTGAGGAGCTGCAGCATGAAGCCCAGTTCCTGCACAAAGTCATGTAGATCCACAGAGTAGTACCCATACTGATACATTTGTTTCCAGACGGAAAACACCATTAACATTGACCATGGATAATGGGAACTGCAGATACTGGAGAATCCAAGATAATAAAACGTGAGGCTGGATGAACACAGCAGGCCAAGCAGCATCTCAGGAGCACAAAAGCTGATGTTTTGGGCCTAGACCCTTCATCAGAGAGAGGGATGGGGTGAGGGTTCTGGAATAAATAGGGAGAGAGGGGGAGGCGGACCGAAGATGGAGAGAAAAGAAGATAGGTGGAGAGAGTATAGGTGGGGAGGTAGGGAGGGGATAGGTCAGTCCAGGGAAGACGGACAGGTCAAGGAGGTGGGATGAGGTTAGTAAGTAGGAGATGGAGGTGCGGCTTGGTGTGGGCGGAAGGGAATGGTGAGAGGGAGAACAGGTTAGGGAGGCAGAGACAGGTTGGACTGGTTTTGGGATGCAGTGGGTGGAGGGGAAGAGCTGGGCTGGTTGTGTGGTGCAGTGGGGGGAGGGGAGGAACTGGGCTGGTTTCGGGATGCGGTGGGGGAAGGGGAGATTTTGAAGCTGGTGAAGTCCACATTGATACCATTAGGCTGCAGGGTTCCCAAGCGGAATATGAGTTGCTGTTCCTGCAACCTTCGGGTGGCATCATTGTGGAACTGCAGGAGGCCCATGATGGACATGTCATCTAAAGAATGGGAGGGGGAGTGGAAATGGTTTGCGACTGGGAGGTGCAGTTGTTTGTTGCGAACCGAGCGGAGGTGTTACGCAAAGCGGTCCACAAGACTCCGCTTGGTTTGCCCAATGTAGAGGAAGCCACACTGGGTACAGTGGATGCAGTATCCCACATTGGCAGATGTGCAGGTCAACCTCTGCATATTGTGAAATGTCATCTTGGGACCTGGGATAGGGGTGAGGGAGGAGATGTGGGGGCAAGTGTAGCATTTCCTACGGTTGCAGGGGAAGGTGCCGGGTGTGGTGGGTTTGGAGGGCAGTGTGGAGCGAACAAGGGAGTCATGGAGAGAGTGGTCTCTCCGGAAGGCAGACAGGGGTGGGAATGGAAAAATGTCTTTGGTGGTGGGGTCGGATTGGAGATGGCGGAAGTGTCAGACGATAATTCGTTGTATCTGGAGGTTGGTGGGGTGGTGTGTGAGAACGAGGGGGATTTTCTTTGGGCGGTTGTGGCGGGGCGGGGTGTGAGGGATGTGTTGCGGGAAATGCGGGAGACGTGGTCAAGGGCGTTGTCGACCACTGTGGGGGGAAAGTTGCGGTCCTTGAAAAACTTGGACATCTGGGATGTGCGGGAGTGGAATGCCTTATCGTGGGAGCGGATGCGGCGGAGGCGGAGGAATTGGGAATAGGGGATGGAATTTTTGCAGGGGGTGGGTGGGAGGAGGTTTATTCTAGGTAGCTGTGGGAGTCGGTGAGCTTGAAATGGACATCACTTACAAGCTGGTTGCCTGAGATGGTGACTGAGAGATCCAGAAAGTTGAGGGATGTGCTGGAGATGGCCCAGGTGAACTGAAGGTTGGGTGGAAGGTGTTGGTGACATGGATGAACTGTTCGAGCTCCTCTGCGGAGCAAGAGGCGGCGCCGATACAGTCATTAATGTCATGGAGGAAGAGGTGGGGTTTGGGGCCTGTGTAGGTGCAGAAGAGGGACTGTTCTTTGTAAGTTACCACTTCTCTTTCGAATCCTCCCACTTCCTACAGATTAAGGGGGTGGCCAGAGGCACCTGCATGGGCCCCAGCTATGCCTGCCTCTTTGTAGGTTACGTGGAACTGTCCCTCTTCTGCACCTACAGAGGCCCCAAACCCCACGTCTTCCTCCGTTACATTGATGACTGTATCGGCGCCACCTCTTGCTGCCCAGAGGAGCTCGAACAGTTCATCCACTTCACCAACACCTTCCACCCCAACCTTCAGTTCACCTGGGCCATGTCCAGCACATCCCTCACCTTCCTTGGTCTCTCAGTCTCCATCTCAGGCAACCAGTTTGTAAGTGATGTCCATTTCAAGCTCACCGACTCCCACAGCTACCGAGAATAAACCTCCTCCCACCCACTCCCTGCAAAAATTCCATCCCCTATTCCCAATTCCTCCGCCTCCGCCGCATCCGCTCCCACGATAAGGCATTCCACTCCCACACATTCCAGATGTCCAAGTTCTTCAAGGACCGCAAATTTCCCCACACAGTGGTCGAGAACACCCTTGACCGCGTCTCCCGCATTTCCCACAACACATCCCTCACACCCCGCCCCCGCCACAACCGCCCAAAGAGGATCCGCCTCATTCTCACACACGACCCCACCAACCTCCGGATACAACGCATTATCGTCCGACACTTCCGCCATCTCCAATTCGACCCCACCACCAAAGACATTTTTCCATCCCCACCCCTGTCTGCCTTCCGGAGAGACCGCTCTCTCATGACTCCCTTGTTCGCTCCACACTGCCCTCCAACCCCACCACACCCGGCACCTTCCCCTGCAACAGCAGGAAATACTACACTTGCCCCCACACCTCCTCCTTCACCCCTATCCCAGGCCCAAAGATGAAATTTCACATTAAGCAGAGTTTGACCTGAACATCTGCCAATGTGGGATACTGCATCCACTTTACCCGGTGTGGCATCCTCTACATTGGGGAAACCAAGCGGAGTCTTGGGGACCGCTTTGCATAACACCTCCGCTCGGTTCGCAACAAACAACTGCACCTCCCAGTCGCAAACCATTTCCACTCCCCCTCCCATTCTTTAGATGACATGTCCATCATGGGCCTCCTGCAGTGCCACAATGATGCCACCCGAAGGTTGCAGGAACAGCAACTCATATTCCGCTTGCGAATCCTGCAGCAAATGGTATCAATGTGGACTTCACCAGCTTCAAAATCTCCCCTTCCCCCACCGCATCCCTTAACCAGCCCAGTTCCTCCCCTCCCCCCACTGCACCACACAACCTGCCCAGCTCTTCCCCTCCACCCACTGCATCCCAAAACCAGTCCAACATGTCTCTGCCTCCCTAACCTGTTCTCCCTCTCATCCATCCCTTCCTCCCACCCCAAGCCGCACCTCCATCTCCTACCTACTAACCTCATCCCACCTCCTTGACCTGTCCGTCTTCCCTGGACTGACCTATTCCCTCCCTACCTCCCCACCTATACTCTCTCCACGTATCTTCTTTTCTCTCCATCTTTGGTCCGCCTCCCCGTCTCTCCCTATTTAATCCTGAACCCTCACCCCATCCCCCTCTCTGATGAAGGGTCTAGGCCCGAAGCGTCAGCTTTTGTGCTCCTGAGATGCTGCTTGGCCTGCTGTGTTCATCCAGCCTCACATTGTATTAACATTGACCATAACAGGATGAAATTGGCTGAGATCACAAACAGTAAAATGTTGGATTTTTTTTGATTTCCCATTTCGTGTAACACTGACCATCCCCATTGGTGTGAGCCCGGAGTGTCCTGCGGGCTCTGCTGGTCACTAAAATGTGTCTGACGGTGAAAACATTGAGCAGCAGAATCAGGAGAAATGGGAGAGTCGGGGTTAGAATGTGGTGGAGGAACTCGATTGTGATCCAGACACGAGATATTACAACATCGACTGTTAAATCACAAAACCAGGGGGCGTTCCCCAGCGAATAGTGAGCTGTGAGCATAAAATACCAGAAAATGTTCTTTAAACAGCTCAGCACAGTCACTGTTCCCAGAAACACAGCCGCCGTTTTCTCACTGCAATATTTACTTTTCAGCTTCTGGCAACAAATGGCCACAAATCGATCAAAGTTGAAAGTGACGGTGAACCAGACAGAACAGTCAGTGGCTGCATAAAGCAGGATGGTGTGGATATTACACACAGGGATGGACTCCAGGAAATAAAACTGTTCCTGATAAACAATGGGAATGTGTCTCAATATCAGGTCGAGGATAATGACCAGTAGATCCGTCACGGCCATTGCCCCCAGGTAACGTCTGACACATGGAGACAATCCACAATCTTTATAAAGCCGGACGTAGATCGTCACTACGTTAACTGTGAGGAAGGAAACTAAATAATGTATGCATCAGCCTGGAAGCAAATGTACCAGTTTATTTGAGGACAGAGTAAGATATTCAAACGCATCACTGTACTCAGCGATTACCTGAAGTAATTGGAGCTGAAGTCACAAATAGTAAGATCTGAATTACTTATAAAATGAAATAGTAAAAGCTTTTTTAGGTGTGTGAAAAGAAAAAAAAATGGCTAAGACTAAAATTGGGCCCTTGAAGTCTGAAACGGGTGAATTTATTATGCGGAACAAGGAAATGGCAGAAGAGTTCAACACGTACTTTGGATCCGTCCTCACTAGGGAAGGCACAAACAATCTCCCAGATGCAATAGTGGCTGAAGGACCGAGGGTAATGGACGAACTGAAGGGTATTTATATCTGGCAGGAATTGGTGCAGGATAGACTTTTGGACTGAAGGCCGATAAGTCCCCTGGACCTGATGGTCTGCATCCCAGGGTACTTAAGGAGGTGGCTCAAGAAATTATGTTTGCATTGTTAATTATTTTCCAAAGTTCTACAGATTCTGGATCAGTTCCTGTGGATTGGAGTGTGGCAAATGTTGTCCCACTTTTGAAGAAAAGAGGGAGAGAGAAAACAGGAAATTACAGACCGGTTAGCCTGACGTCAATGGTGGGAAAGATGCTGGAGTCAATTATAAAAGATGAAATTACGACTCATTTGGATAGCAGTAACAGAATAGGTCAGAGTCAGCACGGATTTACGAAAGAGAAATCGTGCTTGACTAATCTTCTGGATTTTTTTGAGGATGCATCTATGAAGATGGATAAGGATTAACCAGTCGATGTAGTGTACCTGGGCTTTCAAAAAGCCTTTGATAAAGTCCCGCAGAGGAGATTGTGAACAAAATTAGGGCACATGGCACTGGGGGCAAAATACTGACTTGGATTGAAAATTGGCTGGCTGACAGGAAGCTAAGAGTAGTGATAAACGGGTCCCTTTTGGAATGGCAGGCAGTGACCATTGGGGTTCCACAAGGTTCGGTGCTGGGACCACAGCTGTTTACGATATATAGTAATGATATAGACAAAAGCATTAAAAGAGGCAAGATTTTGTGATGAGAACAGTGATACAAAAACAAACTCTGTTCACATTTACCAAAAAATAGGAAAAGCACAACTTGTTAGGATAATGATGGAGCAGTGCTGTGAAGCGAATGTAATGACCGCTACACCGCATTAACATAGGGACCCACTGGCCCTAGTTTTTTACACTGTCTTTCTCTATTATGCACAGGCTATCCAGCCATCTATTGCAATGCAGTTTCTAATGCATGAGCTCCTCTCTCAGAGGACACCTATGCCTGCAGTGTTGGGTCTGCAGTTTGGTGGTTTGCCGAGTGGGCCTGAGTTAATTTCTTTCTGGGGTCTGTGAGAATTTTCACTTCCTGCTGCATCCAAAATCCAAAGGAGCTCTTTAAATGTCATTTCAAATTATTTCTGATACAACAGTGTTAACACCACCATGTCATTCCCCCCATCAGCCAGAAATGTGTTTAAAATACCACATTCCTGTTTGTCCTTCCAGGTATTTGAGAAAGGTATTTCGAAAGCAGCTGATGTGAGGAATGCTCCAGTTTGGCGGGAAGAATTAGGTGGAGCAGTATAAATTGCAGAGTGATGAGGAAACAATGGGGCAGTAACACGGGCAGGGGAGCGGCGGAACGATGTTCTTCTTTGCTGTAAACAGTCTCTGATTTTGAATTATGCATTTTACTAATATAAGCTAGGTGTGTGTCATCCTTGCTCTCTGGGGGTTGGTCTGTCCTGAGAACTCAGTCACTATCAGGAAATGTATCTGATTGATTCTATTTGTGGATGAAAATGAGGTTCAGTTCCCTGAGTAGAATATGAACACAATTTTTCCGTCTCACACTTCAGTCCCATTTATTGAATCTTGGGAAAATGGTATTGAGATGAACACTTGAAACGTCAGAGCATACAAGGCTGCAGGCCAAGTGCTGGAAACCAGAATTGATGGACCTATGAAAAAAAACTTGATGATTCAGTCCTTTTGCAAGAGAACAGAAATCAAAAACTGCATCATTAGGAAACAATTCACGTGCTTCTGCCCTCAGCTCTGGTGGTCTTGTGGTTAGGATTTGGCACTTTCACCTCCGTAGCCTGAGTGTGATTGCGGGTCAGGGAATCGGGACTGATTGTTCCTGACAGGGACAATAACAAAGGTAAAGCAGTTCTGAAGGGAATTCCTTCAATGTCTTGGGTTAGTCCACGTCCCCAAGAACATGAGAATCAATGCCCCAGCCTCTTAAAGATAGGAATGGTGCCTGAACTCTTTCTGTTCAGTCAGACAGTTCACTCTTCATCCTCCTCTGATTCCACTTCCCAAAGAGATTCTAAAGTTTCTTGAAGCTGAAGCCAGGTGATTGGGCTTGTGTCCTTGATGTTCCCAGCAGCTGCAGTGATTGGGTCGGTGGGTTTGGGAAAATAAAAGGAAGGCATGAGCTGCTTTTGGGACAATTTCAGCTTTCCCTCCTCTGAAGAGGCTGTGATATTTGTGACATTCACTGATAGGAAAGAGCGAAAGGGTTCTTATTTCTGCAGAAATTCAAACGACGCTGCGGCTTCACAGCAGAGAGAAAAATTACATGGGAAATGTAACAACTAGTTATACTGCTCTTGAGCCAGGTAGGAGTCAAACCGACAATTTCCTAATCCGTCGTGAGGTGTGTTACCCATTGCACCACTGGCCCACTTCACTGTGTGGTTTTACACACTGCAGTTATGGTGTTAATGTGAACATGGTTAGCAATGGTAACATTCACAGCATGAACTACCAGCAAAGTTCATCACTGTCACTGCTTCAGTTCACTGGCCCAGACTTTGTGATGCAACGAGATTCACTGGGAAAGAAAACACGTTTGTCCTCAGAGAACTGCCATTCACCCTCCCCAGCTCAGCCATTCAATGAGATCACTACTGTTCTAATGAATCTCAGTTTCATCTTCCTGCTTTTTTCTCCATAACATGAGGAAAGCTCAAGCCCAATCTCGACCCAAAAAATCAATTTCCTGCTCCTCTGATGCTGCTTGCCCTGCTGTGTTCATCCAGCTTTACACTGTGTTATCTCAGATTCTCCAGCATCAGCAGTTCCGACTATGATTCGCGTTATTTTTCACAAGTTTACATTACTTTAATGGCCTGTGTGCGTTTGCAGAAAATTGAATAATATGAAACGAGCGAAAAAGCCCTTCCTGCAATTTAATCCAGTGCAGAGACAACGAAATAAGGGAGTTCAGAGAGTGAAAATATTACCTTCATTTCTCCCTGCACAGAAATCTCTCTTTGCCATGTGAATATTTGTCGCATGTTTTTTATAATTGAGACATTCTCAAGGACACATCCTCCCTGAATCCACTGACATCTGTGCTGCCAAAATACTATTTTCTTTAGATTAAAATTGCTTTCCCAAATCCTGATGTCCCAGTAACCTTTGGTCCATGTCAATTAAAGATGTTCCATGCACTCATTGCCATCCCCATTTCCCCATCTTTGCGACTAGTCCACTATGCTTCTCTGGTTCTGGACGTGAGAACTGGGATTATATGGTCATTTACAGCAGTGGTTACTTCCTTGTGAGAGGGAACTTGTAAAGTAACCGATGATAAACTGCATTTCTTTTTGAAAAATGCATTTTCAATATTTTTCTGCACTATTCCTGAAGCATGTTATGTTTTGAAATTTCAGCCTGGAACAGAGTCAGTGACTGACCCTGCCAAAAGGTCTGGGCCACCAAAGTTTAAAGTTTCACCCCACTGTGACCTTCCCACATCTCCGTCTGTTTTTTGGTGAGTATTCCTGTCATGGAAAATTCATTATGTACATTCTAAACGATGAAGGTAATGTGGAAAACATGTGACCAGTGGCACAATCGGTCAGTGCGTGATAGTTATATGACAGTGTAGAGGCCTGTGCAATACCCGGTATGAGTTCCAGTTTCACGTGGATTAGCTTTTACTGACATGGGGACAGCACATGAAGAATAAGGGCCATGTTGAGCGAATTCGTCTTTATTGGAAAGTATCGGTTTCTGTGGATTGAGAAACATTTTTTTTCGGTGGGAAGTATCTCAATTATCAACAAATATCCAACACATATTCAATGCGTGTGGAAACATTTCTGGAGAGAAAACCAAATGTGATGTTTCAGCTCAATAACTTTTCTCATGTGGCTGACCCTGCATTGGTTACAGTCTCGGATTAAAAAAAAAATACCCTGTTTCATATTACTCAGTTTGCTGCTAACTGGCAGCATCTATGACAATAATTTTACAAAAAGGAATTAGATTTATCTCATTGCGCCGTTTGACTGGTGCATTCAACTTTTGTCAGAATTCATTGAATTCAAGTGCTGCTGAGAAGAACAGAGGCTTGAAAATACAAAAAGGCAGAGTCTAGTTGGTGGATTTCTTTGGCAGGCACTAATAAGTATGAATGGACACAAAATCATAATAAATATGGTTATATCTTTAAGGTACAAGATAAAATCAGGAATTCCATCACCGAGCGACAGTTCACTTACTGATTTTGATAGTGTCATGTTACTTGCCATTTAATAAAAGAGCTTCGTTCGATTTCTAAAGCTTCACAGGAAATCAGATGCCACATGTTTCAAAACCATGAGAATTTTTATAGTTGATGCTATTCAACTGCATGGGTTCACGAAATTTATTGAGATCTAAATTTCCTTTCTGTACTTTTTCAAATCATGCTCAGTTGTTTCACAATTTGTATTGCTTCACATCAAATAATAAGCCACACCTTCCAAAGCTATTAATATTTTATAAACAGTTTTAATCAGCCGTTAATGAAGTTTCTTCACATCTGAAATCATTCAAATTCAAATTGATTATTGACCCACACAACTCGACATCCCACCACTTCCCCCACCCCCCGCCCTGGCTACAGATTCTCCCCCCTTGTTAAATACACTCCTTGTACGCTTGCTCATATGCCCTTTAAAATGTACTGGAATGACCTACTGCCTTTGTTTCTGAGATATTTTTGTAGATTTTAATAGTTCTCTGACTGAATGAAACTCTGCTCCAATGTTTCCTTTATTATTCACTGACACTTTTGAATTTCTGACCTCTCTGACTTTGATTCACTTGAAAGAGGGAACTTTCATCTTATTGAGAAACTCCAAACCTCGCATCATCTGCCAAATCTCCACTTGTTTCCATTTCCATTTTCTCTGTGTCAGTTACAGCATTTCTGATTTTCCCAACATCTCGTGAATATAATCTGCAACTTTTCCATCACCCCGATAAAAACTGCCTGTGCCAATTCTAATGACTTTATATCCCAGTCGACCACATCTGCCTCCTTTCCAACTGTTTGCGTATTTGTGATGAACAATGCAGATACGGATTACACACAATGTTCCAAGTGAGGCTCAACTATGGATGTTACGGTTATACTGCAATCTCAACAACCTCACTGTGGGGCTATAGTCACTTCCAGGGCTGACTAGTTAAGGACAGTAAATATCTTCACCAAAGCTAATCGTGGACCTGAAATCTCAAAGTTTCAAGAAGAACTGCCCTACTTATTGTGTATCGTCTCTCCATATTCGTGTTCGCTTAGTTCATCACTTTGTGTGTCCCTGAATTGAATTCGACCGAATGATTAAATTATTAGTTATGACATTTCTCTCATCTCTCATTATTCCAAACTCTCTGGAGCACAATCTGATATTACTTGTATGTGCCTAGTATACAGTCCTCTCATCCCTGTGATGAATTGACTTGACATTCCTGATGTGACCTCGAAGGCAAGTCATTCCTTCTCTGGCTGAGGGAGATCATAACTGGGACAACGGGCATTTCTGTGTTCATTACACCCAAGACAATTGCAGCAAGACTTTCGCATTCAGCTTTTACAATCTGATTCTAGCAAAGGTGAACCTAAAAGCTGCATTTCTCTGTGTTGTTTGTCTGTGCGTGGTTGCCTGTACTTTACCGTATACAATGGCATCGTACAGTTCCAAATATTTCAGACAATCTGACTTCTGTGTTTCAAACTGATAGAATGCAGTAGTTTAGCAGCACCTGGGCACTGCAAGGATGTGGTGGCTTGTGGAAAGACACTGGTCTCATAAATGGGAAATGATTATTTCAATCCCCAATTCTACCCATCATAATTGTCAATCGCTGAGCTAAAGTTTGTGTCCTCACCAACTGTAGGACTCTGTACCCATGTCATTCCACTGCTGCCCCATTTAAAGCACCTTTCTCTTTTAAGTCACAGTACAGCAATAATCTTTGGTGATTCTAATGTTGATATAAATTGGCCATGCCAGATTGACGAATGTAGTTTGAATGGTGAGTTGATGAGGGGTCATTGGGGCCATTTATTAGAATAATATTTTCCAGAAGCAACCAGAGAGCAGGATATCTGGTAATATGCAATGGCACAGGATTCAATAATTACCTCACAGTGAAGACGCTCCTGGGTAGCAGTGATCACATTGTCACTGTATTTTATATTTAATTTGAGAAAGGGAAGGTTTGAGCTATGATGAGCGCTTGAAAGCAAATTGAGCAAAATGATAACAGTACAAAGTTAGGGCTGGCTGAAATGAAGTGGAAAATTAAGTTAAGAGCGGGGTCAGTAGACTTCTAATGGTAGATATTTAAGGAGGTAAGTCAGACTCGAAAAAGCTGCATTCCAGTCAGGAAGAGTTCAAGAGAATGAAGCACCAACCACATCTAGGGAAGGAATGTAGAGATAAGATGACTTTGAAATAAGAGTTCCATAAAATATATTCCTATTCAGACATATACACACAGGTCACATTGTTTAGGTGAGCACGTTATCTACGCCACCTTTTCATCAGTACTATCAGTTCTGAAGGAGAGTCGCTGGACTTGAAACATTAACTCTGCTTTCAAGATGGCACTGACATCGTAAGACTTCTTATGACATCCCCAGAGCAGATCTAACCCCAGCATTTGTTCTTACCATCCTACACTTTTAAATTTCAATTCAAGCCTCAAAGAATCACTAATAATATTCTTTCAAATCTAGTTTCAGTTTTAAGGATATTGTAGTTGTACAGATCCAAGTACTGACTGTGCTTGACGCACCGACCCAGGGCTGCAAATCATGCTGATCTTGCTAACATTGGTGTTGCTTAGTGCGTGCCCTGTGCAATGTCCCCAGGATGCCTCTGCCTGAGCTTTTTTCCAACCTCCAATCACTACATCCTTTCGTGCAATGATCTGCTTATCCTCCTTGTAAACAAAGCTTTACACTGTTCTCTTGTACACTTGGCAACCAGTCAATTATGTTCACAGATGATGCCAGTCATGCTGCATTTCTCCAGAAATTGCTGCTTTTGTTTGGAGAACTTTGTTCGGTCTGAACGCTGGGCTGCAAGAAAGGTGCAATTGTCCTAGAGGGCGGACAGGTCAAATTGACCAGGTTATTGCCTGGGCTGGACCATTTCCTCTGTAAAGGTAAACAGTCTAGGATGAAGTTGTCTTTTTTCTGAGAACAGAGAAAGTTTGAGGGGAACTTATTGACGTGCACCAAATTATAAAGGGATAGACATAGTGCATTGTAATAAACTTCATCTAATTGAAAAGCATGAATAACCATTGATATCGATTAAAATTAAGGGATGGAGGACTTAGAGAAAATTTAAGGAAGATGTCTTTCTCCTCCAGAGAGTTCTGGGTTATTGGAATTCACTGCCTGGGCGTATGGTTAAACTAAGAATCATCAGATTATTTTAGGAATGTTTCAATGATTACTTGAAGTGCCAGATCACACAAAGATAGGAACCACGTACTGGAAAGCAGGGACAAACTCATACAAAAAGCTGGAAAGCTCAGCAGGTCTAGCAGCATCTGTGAAGAAATATCAGAGTTTGGGTCTGGTGACCCTTACTTCCGAGGGATAAAACAGATACTTGATGAAAGACACAAAGAGAATATGCCAAAGATAACTTTCGGTACTGTTAGACTTCAGCAGTTATGGAGCAATGGAGAACATGTTGGCCTTCTAAGGGCTTATTAACTGTGTTATTCAAACATTGTGCGTTTGCGTCCCACGAGAGTCAAGTTTTAGTTCACATTAGATAGGAGTCAATGATGGCACGTAGAAGCCGATTCATTGTCACTTCCTGTTGTCTCAGGCCATACCGCTGAAGAGAGGAAGCTTTTTTCAGATTGGCAGGGTAAGCTTCTGGAAATAAAACCGCAAGTTACTGGTAAAGCTCAGCAGGTCCGGCAGCATCTGTGGGCAGAGAAACAGGGGTCACGTTTCAGAACTTCTTCAGACTGTTTTCTCCAATAGGCAGTGCCAAAATTGTTGAGATTTTCCAGCAGTTTCTGTTTCAGTTTCAAATTCCCAAAAATCCACAGGCCTTTACGTTAGCCATCATAATAACATCGAAACGCCTTTGAGATGACTCACTGGATAAGATTTCCATTTGGAGAGCACTTTCCTGACCGCATTTTAAACCCGGGACTGAACTGCAGAAACAGAACTGACAGAGTGAGAACAGCATTGGCTCCAGCCTTTGTGGCTTCGAACCACCAAACTCACGTCTACGAGGTGTAAGCACTGACCAATTGTGCCACGGAAGCGTGGAAGCAACTGATTTGCAAGATCCTTTAAAGCTGGCTCTTAGTAAATTGCTCTGAACAAAACAGCAAGGAAGGAACCCTTTCAGGTAGCTATACAGAAGTTTAAGCCTCTCCCTCTGAAAGCATGGACTGTTCTTCAACTGTGCCCAGTGCTCTTTCTTCGCATTGATGCCAGAGTCTGGATGACAGGTTCCCATCCCTGATGAGCATCACTTAATTAGTTGGTGGTTTAATGATGAGACGGCAGCTTTTACTCTCATTATTTCCCTGTGCCAGCCCCAGACATTAACAGATCATTCATCTTGGTTTCACAAGCTACGTTTCTTTCTTTTTGTGTTATCTTATGCTCCTTTCCTTTGTTCCGGTCAATTCCACATTGGCTTGGAATTTGAGGATGTGCAGTTGGGAGACAGGATCTGACAGAATTGCTTCATTTTAGTAGAAGATGAATATTATCAGATTTTGAATATGGAAGGTGGATGCACCATTCACAGTGAAGAGAAAATGTGCACAGGTTCAGTCTGTGGACGAGGCTTCAGGGGATCAACTGACTTTTTGAAACGAAAGCAATGCCACACTCACCAGGAAACTATGGATCTGTGGGGGCTGGTGGAAGAGTTACAATTACCCATCCAAGCTGCAAACACATCGGTGCAATCACACCAGGAAGAAACTGTTCACATGCTTCATGTATGAGAAGGCATCCACAGCGGTTTCACACTGCCAAGAGGCTGTTTCCCTGCTGTTGGAGTGGCAAGGAATTAATTCAGCCATCGCACCTGCTGACACAACAGGGAGTCCACGCTGGGGAGAGACTATTCACATGCTCCGAGTGTGGGGAGGTTTTCTCCCAATCATCCGGGTTGTTGAAACACCAACAGGTTCACTCTGAAGAGAGACCCGTCAAATGTGCAGATTGTGGGAAGTGATATACCATCAACGTGTTCACACTGAAGGAAGGACTGCTCATGTGCTCTCACTGTGAGGCTGGGTTCAGGGCATTATCAACCCTCACTGTACACCAGCAAATACACACTGGGGAGAGGTCATTCACCTACTCTGAGTATGGGAGAAAATTTATTCAGACGTTCCGCGTGAAGAAACACCAGTGGGTTCACACGTAACTGCAGTAATTGGATATTTCTTTTGCTTGTTCATGGGATCATGGCATCAGAAGCTCAGCAAACTTTTATCATCCGTTCTAACTGCCCAGAGGATGGTTCAGAATCAAACTAATGGTTATAGCTTGGAGTCACATGGAGGTCAGAATAACAATGGTTCCCAGGCCCGATGGCACTGAGTTGATTTTCTGGTCTCTTGTCCTGTTTCTGAAGCAATAGTGAATAAATTGTTACAGTTGATTTAAAAGTGAAAGACCAAAATGGGTTTTATTCTGATTCAGCATGCCCTGCTGTTTTCTCAGTTGTTATTGACAACCTCATGGCCCTCACACAATCACTTGTTCCGGAGGGTGTTACAGGAAAGAGGGAATGGTCAACTGTATCTGGTCACTCAAAGGGTCACTGGACCCAAAAGGTTAGCTCTGATTTCTTTCATAGATGTTGGCAGGCCTGCTGAAATTTTGCAGCAATTTCTGTTTTTCTCATTGCTCCATCTTCACCTGCTCGGGTTTGACTCTCGTCAAAGAATGTTGTCTCTACTGCAGAAATTCACCAAAGATCCTCAGACAGCACCTTCCAAACACATGACCACTTCCATCTGGGAGAGCGATGGCAGCAGATATTTGGGAAGATCACCACCACCACGTTCCCCTCCAAGTCACTCACCTTCCTGACTTGGAAATATATCACTGTTCCTTCACTGTCGCTGGAAATCCTGGAATTCCCTCCCTAATAGCATTGTGGGTCACCACACAGCAGGAGGACTGCAGCTGTTCAAGAAGGCAGCTCACCATCACCTTCTCAAGGGCAACTACAGATGGGCAAGAAATGCTGGCCCAGCCAGGGACACCCACATCCCACACATTAGTTAAAACAAATACTGTGTGAACAGTCACAACAGAAGGATTCTGGAGTCTCATTCCCCTGGAACAAAAATAAAGTTGCTGGAATAGTTCAGCAGGTCTGGAAGCATCTGTGACCCTTCCTCACTCCCCTGGGATTTACCAAACCCGTTTATTATTTCCACTTCCTCTTTCATTCTGACTCTTTAATTTCTCAATTTCAGTCCACTCGCCTTTTGAGCTCTTCAACAACCCCATTTGGGAAATTGAGAGAAAGCGGTAATTAACGCAGGGAACTGGGACGTGGGCGGAAGAATGAGGAGAGGCCACATCAAAGAAAGCTCCCATTCCAACAACAGAGCTTCTCAAAACACAAAGGCAGCATGAAAGATTGAGCTGAATGAACATGGTGATGTGTGGGCTGTAATGAGGAAAATGTGACCATGATCACAAATGGTTAAGATCACAGGATCCCGACAGTGCAGAAAGAGGTCATTCCATGCATCTAGTCTGCACTAGCTCTCTATCCCACCCTACTCCCATAAACCCCACATTTACTGCAGGTAACCCAACCACCTAAGCTGCACACTCGGGGACAATTTAGAGCGGCCAATCCACCTAACTTGCATTTTTGGACTGTGGGAGCATCACAGTTTAGCTCTAAAGAGGCAAGATTGTGGATTACGGCTAAAAAAAATCAACTCTAAAACAATTTCATGGTTTTCGTTTCCAAAATTAAAATCTGGGGCAAGCTGCACCCACAACGATTTCAGTTTCTCTCTGGAGGAAGAGAATTCAAAACTCTGACCCGGGGGCACGGTGAGCTGACAGAGGCCTGGGACCAGAAATGTAACAGATTCTGAGCAAGGTGGGGGTGAGACAAGGGCAGAAAGGCAGATGTCACAGGCGGAAGGCAGGAGAGATTCAATTGCAGGAATGTTATTAAACCTTCAAGGCTGCAGGGAATTGAGTTAGGGCTGGAAAAGAAACAAATAAACATAAGATGTGCCTGGAGCACAATGGATGTACATGGAATAGTGTAGGTTAGATGGGCTCGAGATCGGTATGACAGGTCGGACAACAGGGCCTGTACTGTGCTGTAATGTTCTGTGTTGTATGTTCTATGAGCCAGGTGTGCAGTGGACCCAGACACAAATTGAAACAAGAAATGTAAATAAATTGGGGCAGAGTTCACAGTCTGAAATTGTTCATCTCAATGATGAGCCCAGAAAGCTGTAAAACCTGGGTAGCTCTATTTCAGCCAACATAAACATGATGGGCCAAGGGTGAATAACATAGGTATATTGATGAGGAAAGGGTGTAATAGGGGTCAGTGCTGGCAATGGGAAGAATTTTTTTTTCTGAAAGAGTGAATGTGGGCCAGTCAACAATACGCACATCACACAAATTACTGCACTGAAGTTTTCTCATGCTTTTGTTCTGATATTTGCAGCTTGTCTCTGATGATGGCTATAACCCTAAAATTAAACTAGAGATTAGTATCCGAGAGAAATGTAAAATAAATCTGCTTTGCTTCAAACACATCACTGTAGCTTGTTGTATTTGTCCTGAGGGTTGAACAGCACCTGGAGCTCAGAAAGGACAATCTCAGGGTGGGGAGTAGGGGGAATCATGCACAGCAACAGAGCTTCAGCCGGGACCCATCTTTCAGGGTCTCACTGAGGGGGTCAGATGGCACTTTACTCTTTCACGTCTCTATTCACTGACAGCCAAGCCACGGTGTGGGTTAATCCTGCTGTTTGGGAAACGTACAACACTGAGATCCAGAGCAGTGGGAGCAGGGGTATGAGCAGCCTGTCCCTGACTCTGCTGTAACCACACAGAATGCGCCAGGGTGACGTGAGAGAAGCGTCTGCGTTAGAAATTATATTTCACCAACCGCAATGACACAGGGACTGTTGACAAAATGTTAACTTTCATGTTCAATAATGACACATGACGGAGGTATATTGATGAGGAAAGGGTGTAATAGGGGTCCGTGCTGGCAATGGGAAGAAGATTTTTTTTTCTGAAAGAGTCTTGTCTGAGACTTTATCACTTGTTTATGATGTCTCCAGGACATGTCTTTTTTCCCACTTTGATATCATTTCCCAACTTGACTACCTTCCTTTCACTTGTCTGACCCAGAGGTAACTGTCAAAAGCCAATATTTCACTTTGCAGACAGTTTCGTGACAATGCTTGTTGTTTTTTTATTAATTTCAAAAGAATTACATTAGGTTTAATACAACCAAACACAAAACAGCCCCCCTGATTGCACCCAAATTATATCCCTGTATTCCCTTCACCACTGATGCACAATGGCAGCAGTCTGTACCAGCTACAAGATGCGCTGCAATGACTCAGCAAGGCACGTCCAACAGCACCTTCTGAATCTGCAGTCTTTACCATCCAGAAGGACAAGGGCAGCAGTCACTTGGGAACGCTACCACCTGCTAGATCCCCTCTCCGTGCTGACCTGGAAGCATGAAGTGGAGATACTGGTGTTGGATTGGGGTGGACAAAGTCAGGAGTCAGATGACACCAGGTTCTAGATCAACCGGTTTATTTGAAATCACAAGCTTTCTGAGCGCTGCACCTGACTTTATCAGTTTCTTATGATGTGCAACAAAGTAATAAAGTAGTGCTTCACCTGACGAAGGAGGAACACACCAAAAGCTTATGATTCCAAATTAACCTGTTGGGCTTTAACATGGTGTTGTGTGACTTCTCACTTTGACCTGAAATATACCATGTTTCTTCTGTGTCACTTGGTCAAATTCCTGGAAGTCTCCCTTAAAGGCGCAGTGGATCTGCCAACAGTACATGGGCCAGAGATGGCCTCCTCCTCTCCAAGGCAGTTAGTGATGGGCAATAAATCTGGTCTTACTCAGCGATACCAATGACTCATAAGGAAATAAAATAGTTATCATATTTAAATTAATATATGCTAATTAGCAAGAAAACCAGAACAGGATATCACAGACCACACATTGAAGGGGTGAGGTTCTCTTTAACACCCCTCTATCATTTGTACTTTGTTCTTTTCCAGTTCTGTTCTGGCCCCGGCTGGAGTCACATCGACTTGACCTGTTCTTCTCCTGAGGAGTGCCATGAGTTTATAAATTACTCGGACACAGATACACGAGCTTCAAGCAACAGATCAAATATGGGCGTAACGATTCTCCAATCTTTCTATTTGCCTGTGTGCAACCGATGACCAGTTCTTACTTATCCCGATTTAAGTTTTTAACCCCTTCCTAATGAACCTCACTGACTTCCTGACCATTCCATGTGGGTTGAATTCTCTCCGGATTGTTTCAGGTCAGTTTCTCTCTGGAGAACGTGTCACTGCCTTGATGATGTCACAATGCTGTCTCGTCACCCACGGACACATTAACCATTTCATGTCCGGCTGTTTCTCAAGGAGCTGCCTGTGTTTGGGAGCCTCTCGGCAGTGCGGGTTCACCGTGAATTTACATGCCATTTCTTTCATGTGCAGCATATTATATCTACACATCCACTGGTAGGCCAACATCATGGCACATATTAACATTCAAGTGCATTTGTCAAAATGGATGTCTGTCTCAACATCTTCCCATGACGTGCTGATCTGTCAGGTAGTGACCAGATTGTCAAATGTGCTTTCACAAAACAAAATTAAAATAAAAACAAACTGTAAGTATTGCCAAAGAAAGAGGTCAACTTATTCAAATCATCTCACATTCCAGGTTACAGCTGCAACGTAGGTGGATACTAGATTGCAAGGTTCTCCTGAACTACATCGAAATATTTTTTTCCAGTTCATTTATCATCCTGAACAATACATTCATTACTTTCCATTTAAAACTGGAGGTTCCTTGATGCATTAAATTTGGAGGGTTACTGGGTTTGAACAATGCCGAACATTTGTTCAAAACTGAGCCAGCATGACCTCAGAGTGCTGAATTGTCTCTCTCTCTCTCTCTGTTCTATCACAATGACACTACGATCCAAAGTGAACAGGATCAGGTGTTCCAGTCTCTCCAACCAACTGAAGTCTTGAATCCCTGATAACATTCTTGTAATTCCAGTCTCAAACTTCAGGGAAATAACATCTTTCAGTCAGGTACAAGCTATATTTGGGATCATTTCCAAAGAGATAGAATTGAAAAGGAGGAAAATGATGTTTCACTTATTTGAAACCAAAGCTTGACTTCACTGGGAGTACTGTCAACATTTGTACAAAGGAAATAGAGGCACTAGGAATGTGTCACACATATTCAAACAAAACATTATCAGAACTGAAAACGTGTAACCTTCAGGCAAGTCGAGGGAGCTTTTCTCTAGAAAGGAGAAGACTAAAGGATGATCTGATGGAAGCCTTTAAAATGATGAACGACTTTAAAAAAACCAACAGTAATTTCATGAGAAACCTCTTTACCCAGCGACAGGCCAGAATGTGTAATTCATTCCAAGAATGTGAGATGGAGGTAACAGAGGAATATATTTAAGAAGTTGGATGCATATATGAGGGAGAAAGGGACAGAAGGATATGCTGATGAGGAATATGAAAAGGGAGGATGTGGAGCGTAAATACTGATGGAGGCTATTTGAGTTGATTGGACAGGAGATGCAATGGAACAAAGACAAACATATTTGCTTTTGATCTAATTGGAGTGGTGAGGACAACATTATTTCCTATCCAGAACAAAATAGATTTACTCCATCAGCTTTTGGGGATCATTTCCTTGGCAATGTGCAGTCCCAGGCTCAAACATCAGCCTCACTGGTAGCAAAGTGGTGAGAGTGGCCAGTCCAGCAGAAAGAAACCCTCTGACCCTCCCACTTTACTCACTGTCAGAATGAACATGGCTCAGTCTTGGATGTGATTTTCCCTCATTTTCAAATCAATTCATGGGATATAGTATCAATGTCTAGGTCGGCACTTATTGGTCATGCCAGTGATACTCCTTGAGAAGACTACGGTTTCTGGGACTGCAGTCTTTGAGGTGTGGGGTCACTCACAATGTGGTTTGGGAGAGGTTCTAGGGTTTACAATCACTGAGAGTAAAGGCACATCCAATATGGAAGATTAGATGTTCAAGTCCCAATTATTTCAGTGACTCCATTATATCTTCATGTGATGGCCATTTTCAGAATTCTGTCTGCAAATCTTCCCTTTCTTAAATCCTATGAATGAGAAAGGTGTGCAGTATGGAGAAGAGCACGCAGGTGCTAATTGTCCCATGTAACAGCTTCACTAGTTTTTCTAGACAGTGGATACTGTCTGTTTGAAATGTGCTGTCTAGCAGCATACATCATGCTGATTAACAGCAGAGCCAACTCTTCTGATCATTTGTGAACTTTCTTATACTTCGACAGACTGGATGACTGAATGAATGCTTTCCCACACTCAGAAGATATGAATGGCTTCTGCCCACTATGACCTCGCTGGTGTACCTGTAGGCCAGATGAATCTCTGAACCACTTCCCACACGTGGAGCATTTGAATGGCCTCTCCCCATGTGGATGTGCTGGTGTCTTACTGGGGTAGATGGCTGAGTGAATTCTTTTCCACAACCCGAGCATGTAAATGGCGTCTCCCCAGTGTGAACTTGTTGATGCATGCACAGCCTGGTTTACTGAATGAATACTTTACTATAATCCAAACAAGCAGATGGCCTCTTCTCTGTGGGAACTCACTGGTGCTTCATCAAGGTGAAATATTCACGGAATTTATTGCTATTTCGGGAAGTGATGGTCTGTGGTATTCGACTGTTAATCCAGAGACCCAGATGAGCACTTCGGGGACCCCTGTTCAAATCCCACCACGGCACATGGTAGAATTTGAATACAACAAATATCTGGAATTAATAAACTAATGATGACTGGGAATTCATTGTTGATTGTTGGAAAAACCCACCTGGTTCACTAATACCCTTTCGGGAAGGAAACTGCCATCCTTACCTGGTTAGCATCACACGTGACTCCAGACCTGCAACAATGTGGTTGAACTGCCTTCTGGGCAATTTGCGATGGACAATAGATGCTGCCGAGCCAGCAATGCCCTCATCCTATGAATGAATAAAAACAAATTCAGAGCTGGTGAATGGCCTCTCTACAGTGTCAGCACATCGGTGTTTCCACAGAACAGATGAATCAGGGAATCCCTTCCCACAATCAGAGCAGGCGAATGCGTTCTGCCTCGTGTGACTGCATTGATGAAACTCCAGCACTGACAAGGAATGGAATCCTTTCACACAGCCCTCACATTTCCATTGTTTCTCCATATTATACGAGGTCTTGTGCATCTGTCTCTATGGGTTCCTACTGTGATTGGTGTGATGTTTCTTTCAGACTAGGTAAAGGTATATCAGTTCACTGGATGACTCTCATTTGGGTGTATGTGTCTCAGTACATTTCCAGACAAACTGTTGTTTCAAATCTTTTGAAACAGGTTGACATTTCTTGATCTACAGTTTCAAGCCAATGATATTCAAGTGCGGCTTATTTCAGTGACTCTATTGGAACTTTACGTGATGGTTGTTTTGAGATTTCTGTCTGAATTTCTTCCATTTCTAACATCCTGCAAAAATATTATTATTATTATTATTATTATTATTATTATTATTATTATTATTATTATTATTATTATTATTAATAATATGATGATGATTATTATTATTATTGTTGTTGTTATTATTATTATTACTCCTACTACTACTACTACTACTATTATTATTATTGTCGGATTAGAAATTATATTAAATATTCAAAACAAACAAATCTAATCTAACCATCACTTCTTGTCTGGACAGATTCTGCTGCCCCCTTCCTCCCCGGGTTCATTTCCTTTCCTTTCAGCTGCTGCAAATAAATAATTCCACACCAGAATTTTAAACAAAATAAATCGGGATAAATTGTTTTCCCGAAGGTATTGGAGAGAAGAAGAATTTTCAGTCTGGTTGACGCTCAGTTTTCATTCATTGACAGAGGAGCAACAGCGTTGCTTGGCAGCTCTGAGTAGCTTCACAAGTTAATTGTCCCATATTTTCTTTCGACAACACAGGGGGCTCTGATTGGTTGGAGGTCCAGAGTGTTTCTGGTCCTCCAGCTCTTCCCATTGGTCACATTACTGAATTAAGACGGGTCTCCCCGGAATGAGTTTGCTGGTGTTTGACAAATCATTGTTGCTTCTAAAGATCTTCTCCCAGTCAGAGCATTGAAATGGTCTCTCAGCAGTGTGAATAAGCCCATGTCCGCTGTAATTGGAGGGCTGAGTGAATCCCTTCCCAAATACACAGCGAGTAAAATGGTTCTCCCCAGCGTGAACAGCTGCAGGTGTACGGTCTCTCTCTCCAATGTGGCCATGGTGGTGTATCAGAAGCTGAGCTGATTTAATAAGTTTAATAAGTCCCTTCCCACACACTGAGCAGATGAATGGTCTCTCTCCAGTGTGACAGGCCTGTCATAGCGAGGTGGGAAGAACAGGTGAATCCCTTCCCACACATAGAGCAGGTGAATGGCTTCTCCCAACTGTGAACACATCGATGTTTAGTGAGCCTGGGTAACTGACTAAACTGACTGAAGCTCTGCCCATGTTGAGAGCAGATGAAGGGTCTCTCTCCAGTGTGAGACAGCTTTTGTGATCTTAGGCTGGATGATGATGTGAATCCCCTCCCACACACAGGGCAGGTAAAAGATCTCTCTCCAGTGTGACCTGATTGTGTGATATTAGAATCGATGAAGACGTGAATCCCCTCCAACACACCCAGCAGGTATCAGTCTCTCCAGTGTGAACTCGGGTGTTTGACATTAGGCTAGATCTCCAAGTGAATTCCTTCCCACATATGGAACAGCTGAACGAGTTCTTCCCTGTGTGAACAGGTCAATATTGAATTAGACCTTGACAGTTCCGAAAGTTTTCCCCACAGTCAGAGCATTTAAAATGTCTCTTGTCAGAGTGAACCCACTGGTGTGACACGAGGCTGGGTGAGTGAGCAAATCCCTTCCCACACATTTAGCAGGCGAATGGCCTCTCCCTGGAGTGACTATGACATTGAGCTTCAGATGGCCTGGGTATCTGTATCCCTTCGCACTATCCACACATTTCCACGGTTATTCCATGATGCTGATCTCCTGGCATCTCTCCAGATTGGATGATTTGTTGAATCCTTGTCCATAAACACAATGTGTGTACAGTTTCCCTGCTCTGTGGATTTTTATTTCCCAGAATGTTAACTGGATGATGTTGAATAAAATCTGCGGTTAGCTCACTGGAACATTCAGAATCAGGTGTGTCAGTGTGCGGGTGTTGGAGCTTTCCACTCACACTGATGTTTGAAATCTTTTCCCACAGACATACCAGACAAACATATTCCCTTCTGTTCCTGATGATTAGAATAACTCGATTGTATCTCTATATATTGTTTTATTTGACTCTCCCATCTTCAATGGCTTTCCTTCTCTGTGAAATATTTACAAACATCATCACTGTCTGTACAGGGTAAAATCTCAGAACAAACACATTCATATTTCTGAGAGAGATAATAGGAACTGCAGATGCTGGAGAATCTGAGATAACAACGTGTAGAGCTGAATGAACACAGCAGGCCAAGCAACATCAGAGGAGCAGGAAAGCTGATGTCTCAGTTTGAGACCCTTCTGATGAAATCTGGTAGGGATTGGGAGGGAGGGAGTGAGCAAGGGATGGAGCAAGTGAATGAGAAATAGAGTGAGGGAGTGGGGGACACAGCGAGGAAAGGAGCAAGGGACAATGAGGAGGGAGGGATTGAGGGGCTGAAAGGGAGGAAGTGAAGGAGGGGGAGAGAGGGAGCGCGGGATGGTGAGGGGGCAAGTGATGGGGAGGGAGCAAGAGAGGGACAAAGATGCACTGAGGTAAGGAGTGAGCAAGGAAATTAGCGAGCAAGCAAGGGATGGAGTGAGGGAGTGAGGGGCGAAGCAAGGGAGGGAAGGATGGGGAAAGAGCGAGGGTGTTAGGGATGTGCAGGATGGTTAGGGATTGGGAGGGAAGGAGTAAGGGACAGAGGTGGAGGGAACGAGGGATAGAGAGGGAGAGAGGGAGGGAATGAGGAACAGGGAGGTAGTGAGGGATGGAGAGGGATCAAGCGACAGGGAGGGAGTGAAGGAGTGAGGAACTGAGTGAGAGAGCGAGGGTCAGAGCAAGAGAGTGAGGGACGTGTAGGGAGTGAGGTAATGAGGGACGGGGAGGGTGGGCGCAAGGCACGGGGAGGGAACGAGGGATGGTGAGGCAGTGAGGAAGCGAGTGACAGGGTGGGAGGGAGCGAGGGATGGTGAGGGAGAGAGGGATGGGGAGGGAGCGAGTGAGGTCACAAGTCATGGTGAACGAGAGATGGGGAGGGAGTGAGCGAGAGACAGGGTAGGGATGGAGCGAGGTACAGGGATGGAGGGAGTGAGGGATGGAGCAAGGGATGGTGAGGGATCAAGGGTGGGATGGAGAGGGATGGGGAGGAAGCGAGCAAGGGACAGAGAGGGAGAGAGACAGGAACGGGGAGGGTGAGAGCAAGGGGTGCCGAGGGAGTGAGGGATGGCGAGGCAGTGAGGAAGCGAGGGAGGGGGTGGGAGCGAGGGACGGGGAGGGAGCGACTGAGGTCACATTTCACGGTGAACGAGAGATGGGGAGGGACTGAGCGAGAAACAGCGTAGGGATGGAGCAAGGTACCGGGAGGGAGGGAGTGAGGGATGGAGCAAAGGAATGGTGAGGAAGCAAGGGTGGGATGGAGAGGGATGGGGAGGAAGGGAGCGAGGGTGGGAGTGAGGGATGGGGAGGGAGGGAGTGAGGGACCAGAGATTGGCACAGGAGTGAGAGAGTGAGGGGGACGGGATCAAGGGAGAGGGAGGGAGCAAGAGACGGGGATGGAGCAAGGGATGGGGAGGGAGTGAGGGAGAGAGTGAGTGAGGGACAGAGCGAATGAGTGAGAGATGGAGCAAGGGGGCAAGGGATGGAACATGGGAGCGAGGGCGGGGAGGGAGCAAGGGACAGGTAGGGAGCGAATGAGCGAAGGCAGAGTGTGCGATAGGGAGGAGGGAGGGAGGGAGTGAGGGATGCAGACGGAGGGAGCGAGTGATGGAGAGGGAGAGAGAGTGGGAACAAGGGAGAGTGAGGGAATGAAGGTCAGGGAGGGAGCGAGGGACAATGAGGGAGTGAGGGATGGGGACGGCTAGACAAGGGACAGGGAGGGTGGGAGCAAGAGACAGAGGTAGCGAGGGATGTGCGTGGAGTGATGGAGCGAGGAACTTGGAGGGAAAGAGAGAACAAGGGATGGGGAAGGAGGGAGGGATAGAGGGATGGGGAAGGAGCAACGGACATAAGGGAGTGAGGGATAGGAGGGAGCAAGGGTGGGGGGAGAGTGCGAGGGATGGGGAGTCAGCAAAGGACTGGATGAGTGAGCGAGGGATGGAGTGAGGGACGGAGCGAGGGACGAAGCGAGGGAGCGAGGGATGGGAACGGAGTGATGGAGCGAGGGACTTGGACAGAGTGAGGGATGGAATGAGACATGTGGAGGGAGGAAGGGAACAAGGGACTGGAGGGAGGGAGCAAGGGGCGGGGAGGGAGGGAGTGAGGGACTTGGCAGGAGCGATGAACGTGGAGAGAGGGAGTGAACAAAGGATGGAGAGGGAGAGAGCATGAGAGGGAGAGGCAGAGAGCAGGGGAATGGAAGGGGGCCAGCATGGGATCGGGATGAGGGAGGGAGAGAGGGATGGGGAAGGAGCAACGGACGTAAGTGAGTGAGGGACGGGGATGGAGAGAGGGTCGGGGAGAGTGCAAGAAATGGACAGTCAACGAAGGATGGAACGAGCGATGGAGCAAGGGATGGAGTGGGGGATGGAGTGAGCGAGCGATTAATGGGGAGGGACCAAGGTACGGGGAGGGAACAAGTGAGTAAGGATGTAGCAAGGGAGCGAGGTATGGAGCGAGGGATGGTTAGGGAGGAAGAGGGACGGAGCAAGGGACGGAGAATGACGGAGTGAGTGGCGGAAAGGGATACAGGGAGGGAACAAGGTTGACGGAGGCAATGAGGGACAGGGAAGTATTGAGGGACGGGGAGGGACCGAAGGACAGGGAGGGAGTGAGGAACAATGAGGGAGTGAGGGATGGGGAGGCAGCGAGAGACAGGGATCGTGTGAGCAAGAGAATGAGCGATGGATTGAGCAAGGGAGCTTGGAACGGAGTGAGACCAAGTTTCATAGCGAGGGACGGGGAGGGATGGAAGGAGCGAGGGAGAGGAAGGGCAGGAGCAAGGGACAGGGAAGGAGGGAGCAAGGTACGGGGAGACAGCAAGGTAGCCAGGGATGGGGATGGAGCGATGGAGCGAGAGAGCAAGGGACGTGGAGGGAGAGAGGGTACATGGGGTGGACCCAGTGAGCGAGGGAAGTGGAAGAATGGAGGGAGCGAGGGACGGGGAGGGCGGGAGCAAGAACTGGGAGGGAAGGAGCACGGGACAGGGAGAGAGTGAGGGAGCAAGGGACTTTGAGGGAGCAACGGATGGAACGAGGGACGTGGAGGAAGGGAGGGAAGAAGGGATGGTGAAGGAGGGCACAAGGGATGGGAAGGGAGGGAGTAAGGGAGCAAGAGGCTCGTAGGGAGCGAGGGACAGAGTGAGTGAGTGAGGGGCATGGAGGAACGGAGGGAAAAGGGATGGAGAGGGAGAGAGCAAGGGATAGAGAGTGAGCGAGGGGCGAGATGGGAGGGTGAAAGGGGCCAGAAGGGAGGGAGAGAGGGTCGGGAAAGGAGCAACGGATGTAAGGGAGTGAGGGACGGGAAGGGAGCAAGGTTGGGGGGAGGTCACGAGGTACGGTGAGTGAACGAGGGGGCGGGGAACAGGAAGGGATGGAGTGAGTGAGAGATGGAATGAGGGAGCAAAGGACGGGGAGGGAGGGAGCGTGGTAGGAATGGGGAGGGATGTGGAGGACGGGAGCGAGGCAGGGAGTGAGGGATGGGCAGTGAGCAAGGGGCAGGGAGGGAGAGATCAATAGAGTGAGGAATGGGAAGGGAGTGAGGGAGGGGGTACCAAGGGGGAATGAGGGATGGACCGAGGGACAGGGAGAGAGAGGGGGAGAGACGTATGGGGACAGATAGATGGGGAGGGAGTAACAGATGGGTGGGGGGAACTGGGAGGGATCAAGAGACAAGTGGGAGGGACGGGGAGGGGGAGAGGGACAGTTTAGGAGAGGAGGAACAAGGGTTAGGTTGAGAGTGAGGGAACGAGGAAGTGTGGGATGGAGGAGGAGCGAGAGACAGGGAGGGAGAGAGGGACGGGTAGCTAGCGACGGGGAGAGAGGGGGCGACAGGGATTGAGCAAGGGAGAGGGAACAAGGGAGCGACAGGGAGGGAGCGGGGGGTGTTACCAAGGGACAGGAAGATAGGGGATGAGGAGGAAGTGACGGAGGGGCCGCGATCGAGAGACGGGTGGGAGGGACGGGAAGGGAACAAAGGATGGTTTGGGAGTGAGTTAGCGAGGGATGGAGCAAGGGAGCAAGGATTGGAGCAACAGACCGAGGGTCACAGTGAGGAAGCGAGGGACATTGGAGGGATGGAGAGAGAGCGATGGATGGAGTGGGTGGGAGCAAGGCAAAGGGAAGGATGGAGGGAGCAAGCGACGGGGAGGGAGGGTGCGAGAGACCAGGTGGGAGTGAGGCATGGTGAAGGAGTGAGGGATGGGGAGGGAGCAGGTGAGTTTGCGAGGGACAGGGAGAGAATGCATGAAGGGACGAAGCAAGGGACAGGGAGCAAGCGAGGTAGCGATGGATAGAGAGGGAGCGATCGAGCAAGACAACGAGGGAAGTTGAGTGAGGAAGGGACAGAGCAAGGGATGGAGTGAGTGAGTGAGGTACATGGATGGAGAGAGGGAGCAAGGGACGGGAAGTGAGGGAGAAAGGGTTGGTGAGGGAGGGAGCAAGTGACGGGGAGAGAGCGACAGATGGAAGGGAGTGAGGGATGCAGAGGGAGCAAGGGATGAGGTAGGCGTGAGGGTCGGGGAGTGAGCAATGGGCCAAGGTGGCCAGGGACAGGGAGGGAATGAGGGGCGGGGACAGAGCGAGGGAGCAAAGGAGTAGGAGGGAGGGAGTAAGGGATGGGGAAGGAGGGAGTGAGGGACAGGGATACAATGAGGGAGGGAGCGAGGGATGGGGAGGGAGCAAGGAAGGCTGCAAAGAACTGAGTGGGAATGAGGGAGGGATGCAATGCGGAGGGCATGAGGTTGAGGGACCAAAGGAAGGAGGTGAGCAAGGGACTGGGAGCGAGCAAGCGATGGGGATGGATCGAAGGGACGGAGAGGGAGTGAAGGACAGGGAAGCGGTGAGGGACGGGGACAGAGAGAGGGATGGGGAGGGAGCGAGCAGTAGAGCGGGGGACATGGACTGGGAGGGACAGAGAGCGAGGAATGTGGTGGGAGCAAGGGATAGGGAGGGGGCGAGGGACAGCGAGGGAGCGAGGGACAGGGAGTGACAAAGTGGGAGTGAGGGGTGGGGAAGGACTGACGGGGAGGGAGCAATGAAGTGAGCAAAAGGGAGGGAAGCAGTGGGCGACTGGGAGGAGAGGAGTGAGAGGGAGGACAGGAGGGAGAGAGCAACAAGAAGGGTGCGACATGGAGTGAGCGACAGGGAGGGGTGGAGGGAGAGAATGAGATCGACAGTGGCCGGGGTTGGGGAAAAGGGGGACAGGGCCCAGGGAGCCAGATACAGGCCTGGGGGCCAAGGGGACAGGAGACAGAAAGCCGGGGGCTTACAGAGGTAAGTGAGGGACTTGACGGGAGAGAGCAGGACAAGGAGGCGGGGGCGGAGAGAGACAGAGAGAGAGAGAGAAAGAGAGAGAGAGAGAGAGAGAGAGAAAGTGGATCAGAGATAAAGAGGTAGAGACAAGGAAACAGAAGCAAAGTGAGAGGTGAGAACGAGACAAAGTGTATGGGTGGGATGGGGAGAGAGAGGGGCAGGTGGCGAAGAGAGGAAGACTGTGGCGGTGATTTGGGAGAGTTGGGGTCAGATGGGAAAATGCAGAGTGGCAGATGGTGTTCAAACATGCAGGGGGTGAGAGAAGAGGGTACGGATATTTGAAGAGGATGGAGAGAGAAGCAGGATGCAGCGAGATGGGAAGGGAGACGTTTGGAGATAATGAGTGGAAAGAGAGAAGGAAGGGAATGGAGAGAGTGATGGGGAGCAGGGGGCGACGGGGAAATGTGGGTCAGAGAGGGAGAGATCGAGCAAGGGGGGACAGAAGACAGAGAAAGAGTCAGAGATATCCCAAAGGTGAAAGCAAAGGACAGAGTGGCGCAAACCCAACTCTTCAGCTCCGTCTCGAAACCCTCCCATTCCCTTGGGGCCAAGTCTGTCTCTCTCCGTCTGAGCTTCTTCAACACAATGACAAACAACAATATAGTTTGCTGAGCTGCTTGGCACTTTTTAATGAACGTTAATTACATATTGAAGTTATGGATGCAGTCAGTGGAATGGTGCCTTTTCTCTTTGGCCTGTGAGTTGAGAGAAACATTGACATGTTTCCCTGTAACCCCCTGTGGGATAAGGTTGGATAAACCCGCACCACCCTCAGTCTGTTACCATAGAGACAGGCTGCTTCATTGCTGAAATGAGAAAATCCTGGATGGATTGATTAATGAGTGAATTTGATTGATTGATGAATTTGGGTTAAGGGATATTTCAGCACATTCTTCAGCTGCTGCCTGAACTTAGTCTGGGTCACGGCATAAATCGCGGTGTTTGTGCAGCAACTGAGGAGCTGCAGCATGAAGCCCAGTTCCAGCACAAACTTAGGTACACGCTCAAGCTGCGACCCCATATTCCACGTCCGGTTCCAAATAGAATACACCATTAATGTTGACTATAACAGGATAAAATTGGCTGAGGTCACAAATAGTAAAATGACGGATTTTTTTCGTTTCCTCATTTCTGTGTCACACTGACCGTCCCCATTGGTGTGAGTCCGGAGTCTCCTACGGGCTCTGCTGGTCACTAAAATGTGTCTGACGGTGAAAACATTGAGCAGCAGAATCAGGAGAAATGGGAGAGTCGGGGTTAGAATGTGGTGGAGGAACTCGATTGTGACCCAGGCACGAGACATTTGAACATCGATTGTAACATCACAAAACCAGGGGGCGTTCCATAGCCAATAACGACCTGTGAGCATAAAATGCCAGAAAATGTTCTTTAAACAGCTCAGCACAGTCACTGTTCCCAGAACCACAGCCGCCGTTTTCTCACTGCAATATTTACTTTTCAGCTTCTGGCAACAAATGGCCACAAATCGATCAAAGGTGAAAGTGACGGTGAACCAGACAGAACAGTCAGTGGCTGCATAAAGCAGGACGGCGTGGATATTACACACAGGCATGGACTCCAGGAAATAAAACTGTTCCCGATAAACAATGGGAATGTGTCTCAGGATCAGGTCGAGGATAATGACCAGTAGATCCGCCACTGCCATGGCCCCCAGGTAACGTCTGACACATGGAGACAATCCACAATCTTTATAAAGCAGGACGTAGATCGTCACTACGTTAACTGGGAGGAAGGAAAACAAACAAATTATACATCAGTCTGGAGGCAAAGTTACCAGTTTGATTGAGGCCCCAGTGATATTTTCAAATGTATCACTGATTTACTCAAAAAAAGAAGCTGAAATAACCTGTAGTAATGTCTCAATTTGTTGTATTTTACAAAAAAACTAACATAAAATACAATAAACTCTCCCTCCTGAAAGACACAAACACACATCCATAAGGACAGATGGGTTCTAGAGCATTCTCACAGACTCGATCACTCGAGAGCAGGCACAGGCCATTTCCTTACAGTTCCTGATATGGAGGGTGAAGACGTTGCTGTCCTTAAGGATTCTCTCCCAGTTCCCTGAAGACAAACAGAGGATGGAAATTTCAGTCTTTTCGTCCACATTGTGGTCAATTTTTGTTTGTGAAGAAACATGAACACAGGGATAGTGTATTCACCCCATTAACTACCTGAGGGGAATTTGAAACAGTGTCTCCTTCTCTCTCTCTCGGATCTTTACCCTCGGGATCTTATCTTTTGTTCAATGAACTGGCATCTATTTGTTCACAATTAATGTGGGATACAGAATGTTCCGTGGAATGTCGGTTACAGAATGTGATGGAGTCATAAAAGATCCACATCACAAAGGCCCTTCTGTCCATCAGTTTTGGTGAGACCCACTCAGCCTCGCGGTGGAAATCTCTCCCCAAACTCAACACAACTGGCAAACACAAATTAAAGGCATTGCCAGATCAGCCGAAATGGTCAGTTATCTCACATTCTCAATCCACCTCACAGGACCAGCCCAGACACCACAAAACCAGATGAAATATTTGTTCAGCATGGAGCACCTTGCAGACCAGGCTAGTGTCCTGCTCAATACAACCCGGCAATCTGTCGAGAGTGGGACACTGTGCAGGCCTCACCAGCCACATAGATATCAGTCCAGCACGGGGAGCTGTGCAGACCACATCGGTGCATTGATCTATAAACCCGGACCAGGCATCTCTCCAGCAAGGGGGGTGCTGTTAAGTGAACACCACTGAACTGATCTGTAAACCCGGAGCAGTTACCCACACAGCGTATAGATCTGTACAGACCACCCCAGTGCAGTGCTCGGTCATGCTGTGTTAAATCACCTCCCAGCCTGGGGAAACTTGCAGACCATGCTGGAAGTGACAGGGTGTGGGGCTCCCATCCATTTACAGCTCCATATCTCCAATGTGGCATGACAAGGGGTGCCATGGGTGTGACAATCATTGCCAGAGAGAGATGTTGGGGAATCAGTTTAAATACAAACAAATGGGATGGGTTGGATACACAGACAGAGACGGGGAGATTGAGAGATTGTGTCACGGAAGGATGTGTTCACAACTTTAGAATGCTGACATGTAGACATACTCCCCAACACTGAAAACACTGCATCGATCCAATATTGTCGACTGATTCAATCCGGACACCTCACCACTTCCCCCTCACCTACACCATCACGAACAGTAGTGCCATGCACATTCCCCTTCATTCCCTCCCTCCCTTTCCCTCATTCCAGGAGGAACAGCCTGGAATAGGACAGAAAAGGCCAAGACGGGCGGTGGTGTTCCCCACATCAGTTCCCTCATCCACCTTCCCCCGCTGCATGGGGAGGGCCCTGGAATGAGCTGGAGAGAACCAGGACGACCTGTGTGGAGATTTCAAAATATACATGTCCCTCCGACCGAGTAAGGAGCAATGTTCAGTGAAGGGTAATTCTCACTTTAACCCCACTGTCAATTCCATTCCAACCTGGCACAGTTTAGAAACCGTGCCCCTGATGCCATCTCCCTTTTACATCGAGCCGGTACAAATGGAATCCCCGTGGTCTCGGTGGGCAGGAGGGTGGGCTCATAACACATCGTCTCCACCAGCTCCCAGGAAAGGAGAATGGAGTCTCGCTCCTGCACCTCCTCCTTCAGATAGCTCAGATACTGAAACTAACCTGTAATATTTACTAGTCTGCCAACTTGTCCTTACATCTTCAATAATCAAGGAGCTCCCTACCTACGTCCGTGACACCACCCACGCCCTCCACCTCCTCCAGAACTTCAACTTCCCTGGCACCAAACACTTCATTTTCACCATGGACGTCCAGTCCCTATACACCTGTATTCCACATGCAGATGGCCTCAATGCCCACGGCTTCTTCCTGTCCAACAGGCCCGACCTTTCCCCCTCCACCGACATCCTCATCCGCCTCACCGAACTCGTCCTCACCCTCAACAACTTCTCTATCGATTCCTCCGACTTCCTACAGACAAAGCGGGTGGCCATGGGCTCCCAAACGGGCCCCAGCTATGCCTGCCTCTTTGGAGGTTTCGTGGAACAGTTCCTATTCCGCACCTACACAGGGCCCAAACCCCACCTCTTCCTCCGGTACATTGATGACTGTATTGGCGCCGCCTCTTGCTCCCCAGAGGAGCTCGAACAGTTCATCCACTTCACCTACAACTTCCACCCCAACCTTCAGTTCACCTGGGCCATCTCCAACACATCCCTCACCTCCTGGACCTCTCAGTCTCCATCTCAGGCAACCAGCTTGTAACTGATGTCCATTTCAAGACCACCGACTCCCACAGCTACCTAGAATACACCTCCTCCCACCCACACTCCAGCAAAAATTCCATCCCCTATTCCCAATTCCTCCGCCTCTGCCACATCTGCTCCCACGATGAGGCATTCCACTCCCGCACATCCCAGATGTCAAAGTGCTTCAAGGTCCGCAACTTTCCCCCAACAGTAGTCGAGAATGCCCTTGACCGTGTCTCCCACATTCCCCGCAACACATCCCTCACACCCTGCCCCCGCCACAACCGCACAAAGAGGATCCCCCTCGTTCTCATACACCACCCAACCAACCTCCGGATACAACGCATCATCCTCTGACACTTCCGCCATCTGCAATCCGACCCCACCACCAAAGACATTTTTCCATCCCCACCCTTGTCTGCTTTCCGGATAGACCGCTCGCTCCATGACTTCCTTGTTCGCTCCACACTGCCCTCCAAACCCACCACACCCAGCACCTTCCCTGGCAAACGCAGGAAATGCTGCACTTGCCCCCACACCTCCTCCGTCACCCCTATCCCAGGGCCCAAGATGACTTTCCATATTAAGCAGAGGTTCACCTGCACATCTGCCAATGTGGTGTACTGCATCCACTGTACCCGGTGTGGCTTCCTCTACATTGGTGAAACCAAGCGGAGGCTTGGGGACCGCTTTGCAGAACACCTCCGCTCGGTTCGCAATAAACAACTGCACCTCCCAGTCGCAAACCATTTCCACTCCCCCTCCCATTCTTTAGATGACATGTCCATCATGGGCCCCCCTGCAGTGCCACAATGATGCCACCCGAAGGTTGCAGAAACAGCAACTCATTTTCCGCTTGGGAACCTGCAGCCCAAAAGTATCAATGTGGATTTCGCCAGCTTCAAAATCTCCCCTTCCCCCACCGCATCCCAAAACCAGCCCAGCCCTTCTCCTCCCCCAACTGCATCCCAAAACCAGCCCAGCCTGTCTCTGCCTCCCTGACCTGTTCTTCCTCTCACCCATCCCTTCCTCCCACCCCAAGCTGCACCTCCGTCTCCTACCTATGAACCTCATCCCACCTCCTTGACCTGTCCGTCTTCCCTGGACTGATCTATCCCCTTCCTATCACCCCTCTCGTCTCCAAATATCTTCTTTTCTCGCCATCTTCGGTCCGCCTCCCCCTCTCTCCCTATTTATTCCAGAACCCTCTCTCCATCCCCCTCTCTGATGAAGGGTCTGGGCCCGAAACGTCAGCTCTTGTGCTCCTGAGATGCTGCTTGGCCTGCTGTGTTCATCCAGCTTCACACTTTATTATCTCTGACAGTCTCTGTGCTGTTTGACGTGATGCAATGCCACTCTCTGCTGGCCTCCACACGCCACTGCACAGGCAGCAGCAGAGGATGAGGACCATCAGGGATTTATTCAGATAGGGCCTGGGAGGGCAGCAGTTCACAACACCATCCAAACTGATTTCTTCTTCATGTACTGATCTAAATGTCTTTTAAATGTTGCAACTGCACTCACTTCCACAGTTTCATCTGGAATTTTATTCCGTACGCGAACCTTTCTCTGTAAAATAATTGCCCCTCATGTCTCTTTTAAAATGTTTGATCCTCAAAATTTGAAACATCCCCACAGCCTTGAAATCCTCCATCCCCAAGAAAAGATAACTGACATTCAACTTATTTGTGCATCTCATGATTTATAAGCCTCAATCAGGTCACCCCTCATCCTCCTGTGCACGAGTCAGTAAAGTCCCAGCCTGTCCAGCCTCTGAAAGCACTCTGAAGTGGTGATGTATCCGGATTGAATCAGGCGACAGTGTTGGACCCATGCAGTGTTTTCTGTGTAACGGAGTATGTCTACATGTCAGCATTCTGAAACTTGCCAACACATCCTTCCATGGCACTGTCTCTCTACCTCCCCCTGTCTCCCTATATATCTAACCCATCCCATTTGTTCATATTTAAACCGATTCCAGACCATCTCTCTCTGGCAGTGGCACCCTTGGCACCCCTTGTCCTGGCACAGGAAACACAGTGGCTCAGTGGTTAGCACTGCAGCCTCACAGCACCAGGGGCCTGGGTTCAATTCCAGCTTCGGGCAACTGTCTGTGCGGAGTTTGCACGTTCTCCCCGTGTCTGCGTGGGTTTCCTCCGGGTGTTTCGGTTTCCTCTCACAGTCCAAAGATGCGCAGGCTAGTTGGATTGGCCATGCTAAATTGCCCGGAGTGTTCAGGAGTGTGTGGGCTATAGGGGGATGGGTCTGGGTGGGATGCTTCAAGGGTTTGTGTGGACTTGTTGTGCCGGGTGGTGTGGACTTGTTGTGCCAAAGGGCCCATTTCCACACCGTAGGGAATCTAATCTAATCCTTATATCTCAAACCATCCATTCCCACTGACATCCCAGTAAATCTCTGCTGTTCCCTCTCCAGATTAATATTATCCTCACTATAACAGTGCGACCAGAACTGGACACAGTACTTCAGAAGATGCCTCACCTACGTCCTGCACAACATGAAAATGACATCCCAACTCCCAAACTCAAAGGTCTGAGCAAAGAAGGTAACGAACTAAATGCCTCCTTAACCAGCCTGTCTATATGTGAGACAGACTTCGAAGAATTATACCTGATGGCCGAGTCTCTGTTCTGCAACACTACCAAAGGTCCTAATTTAAATTGTATAAGTCCTGCCCTTGTCTGTTTTACCAAAAGCAATGTCTTACATTTATGCAAATTAAACACAATCTGCCACACCACAGCCCAGTGAGTGATATTCCCATCGCACCCCCACACAACCCTGACATGTTTTGAAAGACCCTCCCAGCTCCAGAAGGCCTACAAACTCCGATCTTTATTTTCTCAAAGACTCCCGCCATCCCATTCTCTCAGTTCCTCCGTATACAGCACATATGTTCAGATGAGGCTAACTTCAACAAGAGAGTCTCCGACATGTCCACCTTCCTCCTCAACCAAGGATTCCCCAGCTCCTTTGTTGACAGGGCCCTCAACCAGGTCTGATCCATCTCGCACACTTCTGCCCTCACTCCTTCTCCTTCCTCCCGCAACAGTGATAGGGTTCCCCTTAGCCTCACCAACCATCCCAACAGCATCCACATCCAGAAGATCATCAAACGCCATTTCTGCCTCTTCCATGACAACAAAGTGTGAAGCTGGGTGAACACAGCAGGCCAAGCAGCATCACAGGCCTGCCTTCCGCAGGGACCGTTCTCTCCGGGACACCATGGTAAACACTTCCTTCACCCCCAGCCATTCCCCACAGCCCTACGGCCCTCCACCTGTAACCGGTGAAGGTGCAACACCTGCCCATTTACCCCCTCCCTCCCCAGGATCACCAAACATACCTTCCAGGTGAAGCAACACTTCACCCGCACTTCCCAGAATCCAGTCTACTGCATTCGCTGCTCACAACGTGGTCTCCTCTACATTTGGAAATGAAGTGAAGGCTTGGTGAACGCGAGGTAGAACATCGATGCTCGGTTTGTAAAAAAAAGCCTCTGAACTGCCTGTTGCCTGCCACTTTAATGCACCACCCTGCTCCCTGGCCAACATCTCTGTCTCTGGCTTGCTGCAGTTTACAGTGAAGCCCAAAGCAAGCTGGAGGAATAATACCTCATTTTCCACTTGGGGACCCTGCAGCCCTCCGGACTCAGTATTGAGTTCAATAATTTTAGGGCCTAAACTCTTCCATGTCCCACTCCCCACTGCACACACCAGGCCTTGTTACCACATACCCTGCCATTACACACTCCCTGTTGTTAGTCACTTACAGTCCCTATTCGCAACTACTCACCCTCCCAGCCTGATCGTTATTAACTCCTTTGTCTGACCAACTTCTTTCTCTCTCTTTGGGCCCGAGCATCTCGTTCACTCTCTACCCCACCCACCTCCCTATTTTCAGCATATAAACTGACATTTTCTCAGCCACCATCAATTCTGAGGAAGGGTCACTGAACCCCAAACGTTGACTCTGTTTTTTTTCCTTCAAAGATGCTGCCAGATCTGCTGAGCTTTTCCAGCAACTTTGTTTTTGATCCTAGATTATAATTTGTTGCTGCGTAACATGTAATGCTTTTAGGAGAAGGGCACTCACACCTTAGAGTTGGGAAATAGTGATCAGCAATATGATCTTTGGGGTTGGAAATGACGCTCTTTTGTCGTGTCTGGTGTTCAGTAATGTCTAATCGAGATTCTTCATAGTGCAGAACATGTCTGCAGAATTTCTTTCCCTGACATTGCAGTCTCCAGATATAGTAGGAGCTGCTGCAGAATCTGAGATAACAAAGTATCGAGCTGGATGAACACAGCAGGCCAAGCAGCATCAGAGGAGCAGGAAAGCTGACATTTCGGGTCTGGACCCGTCTTCAGAAATGGGGGATGGCCAGGGGATTCTGGAATAAATAGAGAGAGAGAGGGGGAGGCAGATTGAAGATGGATAAATAACAGATAGGTGGAGAAGAGACAGACAAGTCAAGGAGGCTGGGATGGAGCCAGTAAAGGTGAGTGTAGATGGGGAGTTAGGGTGAAAGTTGGTCAGTCAAGGGAAGACGGACAGGCCAAGCAGATAGGGATGAGACTGGTTGGTAGGAGGTAGGGGCGGTGGTTGAGGTGGGAGGAGTGCATCAGTCGGAGAAAGGACGGACAGGTCAGGGAGGCAGGGACGAGCTGGGCTGGATCTGGGACGCAGTTGGGTTTCGGGAGATTTTGAAGCTTGTGAAGTCCACATTGATACCATTAGGCTGCAGGGTCCCCAAGCAAAATATGAGGTCCTGTTCCTGCAGCCTTCGGGTGGCATCATTGTGGCATTGGATGAGGCCCAGGATGGGCATGTCATCCAGGGTGTGGAGCGTAGATGTTCCACAAAGCGGTCTCGAAGGCTCCGCTTGTTTTCCCCAATGAAGAGGAGGCCACATCAGGAACAGGGGATACAATATACATCACCAGATGTGCAGGTGAACATCTGTTTGATGTGGAAGGTTTTCCTGCGGCCTGGGATGGAGGGTACGGGGTGGTGGGGTCGGGGCTGGTTCCGGACTTCTCTCAGTTGCAGCGAAAAGAGCCGGGTGACGTGGAGGTGGAGGGGAGTGTGGAGCGGACAAGAGATTCATGGAGAAAGTGGTCCCTCTGGAAAGCAGGGAAGAGTGGAGAAGGAAAAATGTCTTTGGTGGTGGAGTCAGATTGCAGATGGCGCAGGTGCTGGAGGATGATGTGTTGAATCCGGAGGATGGTTCGGGTGGTCGGGGCAGGTGGGGTACCTAAGGAAAAGAAGAATCTGTTTTGGTTTTATTGAGGGGAGCGGGTGTGAGGGATGAGTTGTGGAAAACATGAGAGATGTGTTCCAGGGTATTTTCAAACACTGTGGAGGGGAAGTTGCAACCCTTGAAAAACGAAGACATCTGGGATGTCTAGGAGTGGAAAGCCTCATCTCAGGATCAGATGCAGAGGAGGTGAAGGAATTGGGAATACAGGATGACATTTTTGCAGGAAGGTGGGTGGGAAGAAGTGTATTCGAGGTAGCTGTGGGAGTTGGTAGGCTTGAAATGGATATTGGTTTCCAGGTGGTTTCCAGAGATGGAAACACAGAGGCCCAGGAAGGAGAGAGATGTATCACAAATGGTCCAGGGAAACTCAAGGTTGGGGTGAAAGATGTTGGTGAAGTGGATGAACTGCTTGAGCTCCTTGTGGGAGCACGAGGCTGCACCGATACAGAGATCAATATAACGGAGGAAGAGGTGGGGTTTAGGGCCAGCGTGGCTTTGGAAAAGGGATTGTTCTATGTAACCTACAAAGACGCAGGCTTAACTTGGGCCCATGCAGGTACCTACGGCCGACCCCTTTGTCCGTAGGAAGTGGAAGAATTTGAAGGAGAAGTTATTAATGGTGAGGACGAGTTCAGCTAAGCGGACAAGGGTGTCAGTGAAGGGGGACTGGTCGGGCTTGGGGGACAGGAAGAAGCAGAGGTCCTTTAGGTCATCTGTATGGGGATTACAAGTGTACAGGGATTGGAGGTCCATGGTGAAGATGAGATGTTGGGGACCAGGGAATTGGAAGTTCTGGAGGAGGTTGAGGGCGTGGGTGGTAACATGGACATTGGTTGGAGTTGCTGGACCAAGGGAGAGAAAATGGAGTCCTGATAGGTGGAGATAAATTCCGTGGGGCAGGAGCAGGCAGACACAATGGGTTGACCAGGGCAGGCAGGTTTGTGGATTTTGGGAAGGAGATAGCAGCGGGCAGTGCAGGATTAGGGAACGATGAGGTTGGAGGCTGTGAGTGGGTGGTCACCTGAGGTGATGAGGTTGAGGATGGTCTGGGAGATGATGTATTGGAGGTCAGGGGTGGGGTCATGATCAAGGAGGCAGTAGAGGGAGGTGTCAGAGAGCTGGCATCTGGTCTCAGCAATGTCGAGGTCAATGCACCATTCTACAACTGTGCTTCCCTTGTCCGCGAGTTTTATGGTGATGTGAGGATTGGAGAGAAGGGAGCGGAGGGCTGTATGTTCTGCGGGGCGAGATTGGAATGGATGAGAGGTGTCGAGAGTTTGAGGCAATTGAAGTCTCAATGGCAGTTAGAGATGAAGAAGTCGATGGGAGGTAGGAGGCCTGGGAATGGTGTCCTGGAGGAGGGGGTGTGTTGGCAGTGGGAGAAGGGGTCAGTAGAGGGAGGATTTCAGATAACAACCATTTGAGCTGGAAATCATAGCCAAGCAATTAAAGATGTTCATAGTTTATCTCAATGGCACAGCACATGCACCTAACATCCTGTAGTTGAGGCAAGTACATTGCATTTGTTCAACACTGAAAAATCTTCCCTGTGTACTTCAGTAAATTTAACCAGAATTTGATAAACCCAAACTCAGCTGAAAGCTGGCATGCAAAATGTGACACAAATTCAGGGCATGACTTTGTTCTTTTGTAATGGGTAGCGCCAATGCCTCTGTGCCTGTGCTCTGATTCAATTCCACTCTCTGAATCTATGATAATATCACTAGCTCTGGACCAGAAGTTCTGGATAAAACTCCTGCCAGTCGCAGAGGTGTGTCACAGCCTGTCAGAACAGGTTGATGAGCAAATATACGGGACAGTCATATTGTAGATTCAGGGGCCATTGCAGTGTGGTGGCCTTCACCTTTGGACCAGAGGTCTCGATTCAAATCCCACAGCAGTGTTTCATAAAATGTCTAAACAAGTTGGTGATTTTTTTTTCAGAATTGTGACTTGATTAGGAAGGACCAGTGTTGAATTTCAGAATTCAGGCCCATTCGTGTTGATTGGAGCAAAATGTGCACCTTATAGGTGCTTATAAAATCATGAAGGGCATGGATAGTGTGAATAGTCAGGGTCTTTTTCTAGAGTATGGGGAGTCAAACATTAGAAGGCACAGGTTTATGGGACAACGGGAAAGATTTAAAAACCATACGAATGAACTTCCAGATAAAGTGCTGGAGGCTTGTGAAAACAGCATTTCAAAGGATGGGAATATGTGTTGGAAGGGTCCAGAGGAATGTAGGCCAAATGCTTGCAAATGGGATGAGATTAATTTCGGATACCTGGGCAGCATGGACATGTGGGCCAAAGGATTTGTTCCCATACTGTCCATCTTTATGATTCATTCATTTGCTCAGGATCGCTTTGAAATCTTGGATAACCTTGTCTGTCCACGGTTCAAATAATCTCAGTGTCATCCGTAAACTTGCTAACCTTGCCTTCTATAATTTTCATCTAAATCATTCATATAAATGACAACCAAAAGTAAATCTAACACCGATCCCTGTGGATCACCGCTAGCCACAGGCTTCCAGTCTGAAGTACAATCCTCAATGAACATCCTGTCTCCTGCCATTAAGCAGAAACACACACACACACACACGCACACACACACGCATACACATGCACACGCGCACATGCACGCACTTGCCCACATGCACACAGCCGTGGAGATGGATAGATTTTGATGAATAAGCAGTTCAAGGTTTATGGTGAGAAGGCAAGAGAATTGTTTTGAGAAATATGTCAAGCATAATCGAACAGCAGAGCATACTCGATGGGCCAGATGGCAAATTCTGCTCCAATTTCTGATACTGTCTGGTCTGAAGGTATCGGGAATATTTTAGAGGAGGTAATTTGCTGTGAGGCTAACACACTTTAAGGAGTCTCCCAGTTAAGACTGAGATACGAATATATCTTTCTCAAAACATTTTGATGTCTGTGCTGTTCTCATCCCCAGGGAATAGTGAACACTGGGTTAGTGAAGATATTCAAGGCAGAGCTCAACTGACCTTTGATGGACAAGAGAGTCCATTATTGGGAATAAACAGGAAAAGTGTGTTCAGCCACAAACAGATCAGCCATGATCTTTCTAAATTAAGCATCAGTCTCGAGGGTCCAATTGGCCAACTGCAACTCGTATCCTGTTTGTTGCCGTCTCACTCCACCCTTCAAAGCTGTTACAGAGGAAAAGGATGTCCCCATTCAAACAGTCATGTTTGCTATCATAGAGACACAGAGATATTCAGCATGGAAACAGACCCTTCGGACCAACTCATCCACGCCATCCAGATATCCTAAATAAATCTGGGCCCATTTGCCAGCATTTGGTTCATTCCTCTCTAAACTATTCCGAAACATATACCCATCCTGATGCCATTTAAATGCTGTAATTGTATCAGCCTCCATCACTTCCTCTGGCAGCTCATTCCATAAACACACCACCCTCTGCATGAAAATGTTGCCCCTTAAGTCCCTTTTAAACCTTTCCCCTCTCCCCTTAAAGCTGTGCCCTGTCGTTTTGGACTCCCCCACCCCGGGGAAAAGACCTTGGCTGTTTACACTCCTGTGTCCCTTATGACTTTGCAAACGTCTGTAAGGTCACTTGTCAACGATATTTTATTTTATTGTGTACCAATTGTGGCAATTTTTCCACACAGCACCCACAGCCAAAAATGAAATTAACCATAAGCTTATCTATATTTGTGATGTTCTTAAAGGGAAAGATGTTAACCAGACTGATAGGAAATCTCCCCTCCTCCTCGATACATTTCCGGGGAAAATTGAACACCTGATTGAGAGGGTAGACTAGATTTCTTGCTGCGTCGAAAAGACAGCATTTTTGACCGTACAACATTCTACTAAAATATCAGTCTGTATCCTGCGCTTGTGTTTTAAACACTCAAGGATCAGAATCATTGACAGTACAACCTCTACCTGATGATCTAAAAACAAATGGCCCTCATGGTGTTTTGCTGAGCTCAGATACTTCTCAACGACCAGCTACACACCGCAGGAGAGGCCCTGCAACCGTTCAGGGCTGCAACACAGCGAGTCCTGGTTCACGAACAAGAAATGCAGAATATAGATAATTATTTAGTTTCAGGTTGGAAAGCTGTGACTATTGGAATTCCTGAAGGAATGTTGTGAGTTCATCAACAGTTTACAATCCAGATTAACGATGTCGATGAAGGGCTGATAGGTTTGGAGCTCGATGTGCCAGTACAGCATTATAGTCACCCAATAAGATGACAAGTTGAGGGAGGCGATCTACACTGGTGTGTAGACAGTGGGTGTGTGGGAGCAAACTTCCGGCAATGCAAACAAAACAGTACAGTGTGGGTTGTGGGACATTTGTTTTTTAGGGAAAGGAATAAACAGCAGTAAATTATATGACTGAGATCGGTGCTACTGAGTGATTTGTGTGTCCTGGTACAGAAATCATATAAAGTTAGTCTGAAGATGTCGCAAGTGATTTGGAAAGTAGATGGAATAGCGCTGTTTCTTGAAAAGGGTGCTGGGTAGGATGTTAAGCATGTTTCCCTGCTTCTGTACAGGGCATTGCTGAGAATCCATCTCATGCTCTGTCTGAAGGTATGATACCCGAAACTAAAAACAAGTCACAGTGGCCTTTGAAACTTTTCAAAGATGGTTCTCTTTACACTGTCCTGTGATGAAGGCATTAAGTTATGGAGGATTAACAGTTTAGTTCTGAGAACCAGAAATATTCTTGTGTATATAAGAACTTGAGGAGAGTGTAAACGGTGAATACCTGATGGAAAATTTGTCTTGATTGGGAGAATATAACTGGGGAAATAATTTAAAAAATAAAACATTTTCTGAGGAAGGTTCACTTGACCTGAAACATTAATTCTAATTTATCTTCATAGATGCTGCCAGGCTGCTGACTTTTCCACTAATTTCTGTATTTCTTTAGGAGTAAGACATATTCATTTTAATATAGATGTTGTCAAGACATCAAGACTTGTTATTTTTAAATTATGCAGGCACATATAAACATGTCTTTAAATCAAGTAGGCCCTTTTGTTGCTCAGGAAATGACTCTGTGTATGACAGCAGCAATGATGCACCAACATGGAGCAGGGAATGTGATGGAAACTAATAGCTCGCACAATGTTCAAGAGGACCTCACATGTCCATGTTTGGGGGTTGGATAGCATTATTGCGCGATTCAACTCAGAGAGGGGAAAAGAAATGCAACCTACCTGAAAAGCAACAGCCTATCTCTCGCTCTCTATTTCCTTGTTCCTCATCGCATCAATGTCTGAGAGCTGAAAACGCACCAATCATCCTCATCACTCATGGAGGATTCATGATGAGGATTAATTGGAATCTCCCACTGCCTGTAGCAACAGGAATTCAGCCAAATCTAATAGTTCCAGGAAATAATCCCATTGCCAACAACTTGTGTGAGCAGAATAAATTTGGAAGCAGAATAAGAGTTGGGACAATCTCTCACATTTTTCCTTTTATCATGAATTCAACTGTTACGTGGACAAAGTTCTCTTAAATTAATATTTCAGCTTGTCATCAAATATACATTGTGTGTGCGTGTGTCTGTGTGTGTCTGTGTGTGTGTGTGTGTCTTTCTTCTTTGCATCATAGTTTGAGTAAAATTGGTTTGGTCATATATGTGTCATTTAAGCAGATTAAAGAAAACTGTCTGACTCTTTCCTTACACTAACCCTGACCCAGTCTGAGACCTATATTATCAGCCACATCACCAACCTGGCTACATTTAAAATTTGTAGTGATCAGGGGAGAGGTGTGACTAGAAAAGGAAACCGTGACCCGGCAAGCCAGAGCGCCAGAGACCAGTGAGGCTGACATGAGAGCTGGGTAAGTTGTTGGAGGGGATTCTGAGGGATAGGATTTACATGCATTTGGAAAGGCAAGAAGTGAACAGGGACAGTAAACATTGCTTTGTGCAGTGTAAATCACGTCTCACTAACTTGATTAATTTGAAGAGGTGATAAAGAAGGTTGATGAAGTCAGTGTGGCAGACATTTTCCAAATCGACTTCAGGAAGATGTTCCATAACGTTCCGAATGGTAGACAGATTATTCATGGGTAATCACATGGGATCCAGGGGGAGCTAGTCAAATGAATTCATAATTGTCTTGAAGGCAGAGGATTGTTTTACAGACTGGAGACCCGTGACCAGCCGTGTGCTGCAAGTATCAGTGCTGAGTTCCCTGCTTTCCGTCATTAATATAAAGGGTTTGGATGTGAATATCAGAGACATGGTTAGTAAGTTTACAGATGACATCGAAAAGTGGTGCCGTGGACAGTGGTGAAGTTTATCTCAGAGTGCAAAGGGACATTGATCAGATGGGCCAATGGGCCAAGGTGTGGCTGATGGAGTTTAATTTAGATAAATGAGAGGTTTTGCGATTGGTAGAGTAAAGCAGGGCAGGACTTTGGGCCCCACACCTCAGGAAGGACATACTATCCCTGGAGCGTATCCAGCGGAGATTCACACGGATTATCCCTGGAATGGTAAGTTTAACGTATGATGAACGGCTAAGGATCCTGGATTTGTACTCATTAGAGTTTAGAAGGTTGAGGGAAGACCCAGTAGAAATTTACAAAATAATGGATGGTTTAGAAGGGGTGGATGCTAGGAAGTTGTTTCTGTTAGGCGGGAGGAGAGCGAGAGCCAGACAGAGAGAGCACCAGGAGGCTACCGGGAAGGTAACGTTTTTTGTTCCCACTTTAAAAAGCTTACCTCGAGCGGGGGCCGTCTTCATTTATTTAGGCAGGAAAAAGAGTGGAAGGGTGGTAGTCATTGGGGATTCCATTGTAAGGGGAATAGATAGGCGGTTCTGCAGTCGAAAACAGGACTCCCGAATGGTATGTTGCCTCCCAGGTGCACGGGTCAGGGATGTCTCCAATCGGCTGCAGAACATTCTGAAGGGGGAGGGTGAACAGCCAGTTGTCGTGGTGCATATAGGCACCAACGATACAGGCAGAAAACGGGATGAGGTCCGACAAGCAGAATTTAGGGAGTTAGGAGCCAAGTTAAAAAATAGGACCTCAAAGGTAGTAATCTCAGGATTGCTACCAGTGCCACGTGCTAGTCAGTGCAGAAACGAAAGAATAGCTAGAATGGATGCGTGGCTTGAGAGATGCTGTAGGAGGGAGGGGTTCAGATTTGTGGGACATTGGAACCGATTCTGGGGAAGGTGGGACTATTACAAATTGGATGGTCTACACCTGAGTCGGACTGGAACCAATGACTTTGGGGGTGTTTTTGCTAATGCTGTGGGGGAGGGTTTAAACTAATGTGACAGGGGCGTGGGAACCAAATATTGGACAGAAAAGAGGTAGGAACAAAAGTCTGTAGGGAACTAGTTAATGGAGTCAGTGCGACTAAAGGGAATAGTAGTCGGGGAGCAGATGATGAATACAAAGGGACAGGTGGTCTGAGGTGCATTTTTTTTAAAGCGAGAAGTGTAGTTGATAAGGCAGATGAGCTTAGGGCTTGGATCACTACCTGGAAGTATGATGTTATTGCTATTACTGAGGCTTGGTTGAGGGAAGAGTATGATTGGCAAATAGTTGTCCCAGGATATCGATGCTTCAGTGGGGTTAGAGATGGAGGTAAAAGGGGTGGAGGAGTTGCAGTACTTGTCAAAGACGATAACACAGCCGTACTGAAGGAGGGCTCCATGGAGGACACAAGCAATGAAGCAACCTGGGTAGAACTCAGAAATAGGAAGGATGCAGTAACAATGTTGGGACTGTACTACAGGCCTCCCAACAGCGAGCATGAGACAGAGGTACAAATATGGAAACAGATAATGGAAAGGTGTAGGAGAAACAGGGTGGTGGTGATGGTAGATTTTAATTTTCCCAACATTGGCTGGGATTCACTCAGTGTTAGGGGTTAAGACAGAGCAGAATTTGTAAGGTGTGTCCAGGAGGTTTTTCTGGAGCAGTATGTATGTAGTCCAACTCGGGAAGGGGCCAGACTGGACCTGGTGCTGGGGAATGAACCCGGCCAGGTGGTTGATATTACAGTAGGGGACTACTTTGGAAATAGCGACCACAATTCCGTAAGTTTTACAATACTCATGGACAAGGATGGGAGAGGTCCTAAAGGAAGAGTACTAAACTGGGGGAAGGCTGACTATACCAAGATTTGGCAGGATCTGAGGAATGCAGATTGGGAGAAACTGTTTGAAGGTAAATCGACCTTTGATATGTGGGAGGCTTTTAAGGAGAGGTTGATTAACGTGCAGGAGAGACATGTTCCTGTGAAAATGAGGAATAGAAATGGCAAGATGAAGGAACCATGGATGACAGTTGAAATTGTGAGACTAGCCAAGAGGAAAAAAGAAGCATACATGAGGTCTAGCGACTGAAGACAGACGAAGCTTTGCAAAAATATCAGGAATGTAGAGCAAATCTGAAACGAAGGATTAAGAGGGCGAAGAGAGGTCATGAGATATTGCTGGCAAACATGGTTAAGGAAAATCCCAAAGCCTTTTATTCATATATAAAGAGCAAGAGGGTAACTAGAGAAAGGATTGGCCCACTTAAGGACAAAGAAGGAAAGTTATGTGCTGATTCAGAGAAAATGGGTGACATTCTTAACGAGTATTTTGCATGGTATTCACCAAGAAGAGGGACATGACAGATGTTGAAGTTAGGGATGGATGTTTGCTTACTCTCGGTCAAGTTGACATAAGGAAGGAGGAAGTGTTGGATATCCTAAAAGACATTAAGCTGGACAAGTCCCCTGGCCCGGATGGTATCTATCCCAGGTTGCTGAGGGAAGCGAGAGAGGAAACAGCCGGGGCCTTAACAGATATCTTTGCAGCATCCTTAGACACAGGTGAGGTCCCAGAGGACTGGAGACTTGCTAATGTTGTCCCCTTGTTTAAGAAGGGCAGCAAGGATAATCCAGGTAATTATCGACCGGTGAGCCTGACATCAGTGGCAGGGAAGCTACTGGAGAAGATATCGAGGGATAAGATCTATTCCCATTTGGAAGAAAATGGGCATATCAGAGATAGACAACATGGTTTTGTGCAGGGAAGGTCATGTCTTATCAACTGAATAGTATTCTTTGAGGGCGTGACAAAGTTGATTGATGAGGGAAAGGCTGTAGATGTCAGATACATGGACTTGAGTAAGGCGTTTGAAAAGGTTCCCCATGGCAGGCCGATGAAGAACCTGGAGTCACATGGGGTCCAGGGTGTGCTAGCTAGATGGATAAAAAACTGGCTGGGCAACAGGAGACAGTTAGTTGTTGTGGAAGGGAGTTTCTCAAATTGGAGACCTGTGACCAGTGGTGTTCCACAGGGATCTGTGCTGGGACCACTGTTTTTTGTGATATATGTAAATGACCTGGAGGAAGCCGTAGGTGGTCTGATTAGCAAGTTTGCTGATGACACTAAGATTGGTGGAGTAGCAGATAGTGAAGGGGACTGTCAGAGATTACAGCAGAATATAGATAAACGGGAGAGTTTGGCAGATAAATGGCAGATGGAGTTCAATCCGGGAAAATGCAAGGTGATGCATTTTGGAAGATCAAACTAAAGGCCGAACTATACAGTAAATGGAAAAGTCCTGGGGAAAATTGACGAACAGGGAGATCTGGGTGTTTAGGTCCATTGTTCCCTGAAGGTGACAACGCAGGTCAACAGGGTGGTCAAGAAGGCATATGGCATGCTTTCCTTCATTGGAGGGAGTATTGAGTAAAGTGTTGGCAGGTCATGTTGCAGTTGTATAGGACTTTGGTTCGGCCACATTTGGAGTACTGTGTACAGTTCTGGTCGCCACATTACCAAAAGGATGTGAATGCTTTGGAGAGGGTGCAGAGGAGGTTCACCAGGATGTTGCCTGGTATGAAGGATGCTAGCTATGAAGAGAGGTTGAGTAGATTAGGATTATTTTCATCAGAAAGACAGAGATTGAGGGGGGACCTGATTGAGGTCCACAAAATCATGAGGGGTATAGACAGGATGGATAGCAAAAAGCTTTTTTCCCAGAGTGGGGGATTCAGTTACTAGTGGTCATGAGTTCAAAGTGAGAGGAGGAAGGTTTAAGGGAGATATGCGTGGAAAGTTCTTTACACAGAGGTTGGTGGTAGACGCAGACATGTTAGCGTCTTTTAAGATATATTTGGACAGGTATAAAGATGGGCAGGGAGCAAATGGACCCAGACCATTAGAAAATAGATGACAGGTTAGACGCTTTCTATTTACCTGTTTAAGTTTCCTTGGGTTGGTGATGTCATTTCCTGTGTTGGTGATGTCATTTCCTGTTCTTTTTCTCAGGGGATGGTAGATTGGCTCCAAATCAATGTGTTTGTTGATGGAGTTCCAGTTGGAATGCCATGCTTCCAGGAATTCTCGAGCGTGTCTCTGTTTGGCTTGTCCTAGGATGGATGTGTTGTCCCAATCAAACAGGACAAATGGACAATCAAATGGACAAACAGGCAGAAAGCTAGCCACCAGGATACATGAACATCACCTAGCTACAAAACGACATGACCCACTATCACTAGTATCGTTACATACAGATGAGGAAGGACACCACTTTGATTGGGACAACACATCCATCCGAGGACAAGCCAAACAGAGACACGCATGAGAATTCCTAGAAACATGGCATTCCAACTGAACTCCGTCAACAAACACATTGATTTGGAGCCCATCTACCATCCCCTGAGAAAACGAACAGGAAATGACATCAACAACCCAAGGAAAACTAAGCAGATAAATAGAAAGCGGGACATAACGCCAGCGCTTTGTCGGAGGCTCACCGATGATGTTACCTAGAATGGTGACGAAACGTCTGAAAACTAACCTTCCAGCTCAGAGAGCAAACTCACATCCAGAAATTCAACTTGAGCTACAAATCTTCTCAAAGCTCGCTAAAAGAGGATCTTGATTGGCGTAGGCTTGGAGGGCCAAAGGACCTGTTCCTGTGCTGTAATTTTCTTTGTTCTTTGTTCTTTGACCAGTGGGCACAGCATTAAGATTAGAGGCGATAAATTTAAAACTGAAATGAGACGACATTTCTTCAGCCAGAGAGTGGTGGGCTTGTGGAATTCATTACCATGGAGTGCAATAGAGGACAGGACGTTGGATGCCTTCAAGGCAGAGATTGACAAATTCTTGATCTCACAAGGAATCAGGGGCTACAGGGAGAGTGCAGGGAAATGGAGTTGAAATGCCCATCAGCCATGATTTAAAAGGCAGAGTGGACTTGTTGGGCCGAATGGTCTTACTTCCACTCCGATGTCTTAACGTCTTCTGGAATTATACAGTCAATGCTGGGGCCCTGGTGACTGTTGCTGAATAAAGAGGCCTTGGGTGCATGCACATATTTCCTTGAAAGTGGAGTAGCATGTGAGACAGAGTAGGGAAGGACACATTTGTCATGATTGCCCTAATCAGTCAGAGCATTGGGTATAGGGGTTGGGATGGCATGTTGCTCCGGTACAGGACATTGATGAGGCCACTTTAAGAATACTGCGCACATCTTGGTTGGCTCTGCTAAAGGAAGGAATTTGTTATTTTTGACAGGGTGCAGAAAAAAGATTTACAAGGATGTTCCTCGACAGGAAGGTTTGAACTGTAGGGAGAGGCCGAATAGTTTGAAAGGTTTTCCCCTGGAGTGTCAGAGGCTGAGGGGTGACATTACAGAGGTTTATAAAATTTCAATTCCATGAGTATTCTGAATAACCAAGGTCCATTTCTCAGGGGGAGGGGAGGCCAAAAGTCAAGTGCTAAGTTCAAAGATGAGAGGGGAACAACTTAGATTTGGACTTACAAAGATCAAAAAACAAAGAAAATTCGGCCCTCCAAGCCTGACCAAGCCCAGGCAGGTGGGACGAGGATAGTTTGGGATTATGTTTGACATGGACTGGTTGGACTGAAGAGCTGTCTGACCCTGTAACTCTTTCACTAGCTCTATTCCCACCTCCATGTATTCTCTGGGACATACCAGAGGAAAGTACCAAACTTCAGTTGAATTAGTTTTGAGCAATTCCTTTTTATTAATTCTAATCTCCCACAGTTTCTCATTTTCACAGTCACTGTCCTGTAGAATTTCTGGAAGATTTTCTGTATCATCTTCTGTGGAGACAGAATTAATATATTTCACTCAGCAGTGGGTCAGTGGGGTTGGGGTGAAGAGAGACGGCCTCTGTCACCAAGTGAATACATCGGAGCACTGCACTTAGGAGATGATGGACATGGCACCCACTCCTGCTCGGAGAGTTCGACAATGTAAACAGTTCAATGAAACTGTCATTTGATGACCATTGACAGGTTATGCTGAAACCACTAACACAAAGCTGTGACCACCTCATTTTAGAATCAAACTGTCTTCACACTTTGCAACTGGCATAGGTCCAGGTAGAGACAAGAATCAGTCTCCAGTCAAAATTTTAGGAAATGCAAGTGTGGCCAGAAGTGAACTGCAACTGGAAAGGAGCAGATTATGATTTATTCGTAAACAGAACTGAGGCAGAAGTGAAGACTGGGGATATTATTGGTGATAAAGTGAATATTATGATGTAGATCAGCTCTGGGCAAAATGGGCCAATGTTGGTTCTGAATACTTTTCTTCATCCTCAGATGTTTGAAAGTGAAGCCATGGCATAAGAATTGAGTTTGTTACTGAAAGTGAATACAATAGTTTCCATCTTTGCCAAATACAGAAAATAGAAATCAAGTTGCTGTTCACAAAGACTTACAGAATTAATAAATGTAAAGACACAGAGAAACTTACCAGGAACACCAACAAAAGCGAGAATGGGATAGTAACCTGCTTGAATAATTATCAGGACAGCTTCTATTCGCAATGTTAATGGTATCCAATTGAAAGTAAGCAAGTCAAGGCCACCGGATAAACTCCTGTCCATTGTTGGAATATTCCAATCTATTCCTCTCAGATTCTGGTGCGTTGTCGTAACATTCCACTCCATTGTTCTCACATTCTGAGCCATTGTTGGAACATCCCAATTTGCTGGTCACAAATTCTGATCTCCCCCGACCTCTGGGGCTGCTGATCCCAATCGTATTGAGGATGACACAGCCACTGATACTATGGGATACTGCATTGGAAGAAACCCCTTTTTAATAGAAGCGGGAAACCCTCCAGTGACACAGTCAGTATCCATGGGGATGGACATTAATTTGATTCACGGAACAAACAGCTCCAGTTAACCCCTTTCACTCTGACACTTTAAATGTAACATAAATACCTGTTCTGGGTGGGATGCTGACATTGCCTGCTCTTGGTCTTTGTGCTCATCTCCAATTACTCTCACACTGATAGTCATAAAGGAGAAAGGTGAAGATTTCTTTTCACAGGCTCGATGACTCTACTGTGTTATCCACATGAGGCGTTCGGTGTAACCACATTCCTAAGAGCCATTCAAAAGGTTGTCACTGCGCTGAAGCCTCGTCCACTAGAACTGCCAATGTAAGCCCTGTCTCTGGACACAACTGCCCTGAAGAAAGACAGGAAATGCTGAACTTTCCTCTCATTGCCCTGATAAGGCAACATTTTATCTTTAACACAATACATTCAATAATTTGCCTCTAAAGTTGCAATCATTTTTTCACAGTTTATACACATTTTCTTTCCCATTTCCTTTGGCCTGAGCTTAAAAGTTCGCATTACATTTCCAATTGCTGTGTTTATTGGGATTAAAGAGTCAGAGACAGCATCTATGTGATTGGTTAGCAAACAGAAAGGAATAGGAGAATAGGAAATGCAGACTGAGCAGGAGTAAAGCGATATCCCCCAGTCACCAATATCTTCTTATAGTCAGAATAAAATGAAATGCAGATAAGGAAAAAGAATATCGTTGACCGAAGGAATGGCGAGTGACAGCATCTATGTGATTGGTTAGCAAACAGAAAGGAATAGGAGAATAGGAAATGCAGACTGGGCAGGAGTAAAGCGATATCCCCCAGTCACCAATATCTTCTTATGGTCAGAATAAAATGAAATGCAGATAAGGAAAAAGAATATCGTTGACCGAAGGAATGGCGAGTGACAATGTAAGCAAAATACAATAGTTTGGAATAGAGGAGAAATGATTTGATATGTACTCTGTCAGTGTGTGCAGATAGAAAAGACTGTTCATGTATGCACAAGACATTCAGAGTTAACAACTGAGACATAGTTCACAAAATATGATGCAGACGATGTACAAAATTTATAAAACATTGAAACATTGTTTGATTCTCAGCTGATGTGTTCTGTTCCCATTCTCTCAAGAATTTCCCCTCTCTGGGTTTCCATGCTCTCCTCTCACATTCTTATCAGTTTGTGCGTTATAAATTCCTGCTTTGTGTGTCCCAACTTATTTCAATTATTTAACACACTGCAAGGAAATAAATATACTGACCTGCTGGGTTCTGTCAATGGCTGGCGTCTGTCATATTAGTGTAGATGAAAGTTTCGGCATCAGACAGAGAATGCGAACATGTTACTCCGTTGTACATTCATTGTACTGGGGAACACAGCGCACAGAAATTGCCAAAATAGCGAAGTACATTTACTTCTGTCAATAATCTATTTTTTTCTCTATTTTTCCACCTCTTAATCCATATTCCGTCTCTCTTTCAGTCTCCCTCTCTATTTATTTCTTGTTAATAAATCCTCCAATAGTGCCCGGTATCACATCTCTCAAACCTCCCTCTTTCAGTTAGAGCCATTGCTCATTTGCGGATGAGATGTGATGAGAATTGAGGAACATCACTGCAAAGGAGGAAGAAAATTGCCAGAGTTGATGGGAAGGGAACCCGAGCAGGGAAAACAGTGGAGCAGCAATGGCAGGAGTTTCTTGGGATAATTCGGAGGCTCATTTTAAATTCCTCCCAAGGAAGAAGAAGCATACTCAGCGAGGACAAGGCAGCTATCGGGAATACAGGAAGTCGGGGACAGCATAAGAGCCAAAGAGAAAGCGTTCAAAGTGGTGAAGACTATTGGAAATCCAAAGGATTAGTAAGTTTTGAAACTCCATCTTAGGGTAAATGATTAAAAACAATAGGGAGGAGAAGATGAAGTATGATGGCAAGCTTGTTAATAATATAAAAGAAGGTAGCAAGAGGTCTTTAGATATATAACAAGGAAGAGAGGGAAGCATGACCAAACACGGGACTGCTGGAAATGAGGCTGGAGTAGTTATGGGAAACATAGAAACGGTAGAGTATCTGAATCGGGACTTTGCATCAGTCTTCACGGTGGAAGACACCAGCAGCCAGCCAGAACATAACGCGAATCAGACGCAGAGGTAAATGAGGTGACCATCAGTAAGGAGAAGGTGCTGGGGAAGCTGAAAGATCTGAAGGTAGAAAAATTAACCAGATCAAATGGACTGTGCACCATAGTTCTATGGAGATAGCGGACAAGTTTGTTTGGCATTGCTGGTGATCTTTCAGGAATCGCTGGAGTCAGAGAGGGTCCCAGAAGACTGGCAAATATCACCCTGCTGTTTAAGGAGAAAGAGACACAGAAATCAGGAAATTATAGGTGATGGGGCAATGAAAAATATTTTGAACAATGTTCAGTGGATCCTTAGTTTTATGCAGAGAGGTCCAGAGTATAAAAGCAGGGAAGTGGTGGAGTATATTGAAAAAATATTTGATTAAGCTACAGCATAACAAGGGTTAATTTTACAAATTATATTACAAACAGAAGACTTGCAAGTGCGGTTGAAACGAAGGAAATCGGTTTAAAGCATACAGGAGCGCACATGACAAACAAATTGTTGCCTAGACCCTGTAGTTAAGGATGTCGGGAACAGCCTGTGAGTAAATTGAGTTTAAAAAAGTCTAAAAAGCACAATGAAAGCTGTTGCTGCAGAGGTCCCAATGTAGAACAATGTCGTCAATATTGAAGATGAAGTAAAGCCACTTATCTGAAAAGATCGCAGGCTCATTCCTCCCTTCTCAACAACCCAAAACACACCTTCCAGGAGAAGCAGCATTTCACTTGTACTCTTTCAATCTAGTCTACTGTCAAAGCTGCTCACAATGCCACCTGCTTTACACTGCTGAGACCAAAGACAGACTGCTTTGCCAAACACTTCCACTCTGTCTGTAGCAATAAACCTAACCTCCTCGTTGCTTCCAATTTCGATAATACACCTTCTTCGGGTTCCTGCAAAGCTTCAACGAAGGGCATCCCAAGCTCGAGTTATGATGCTCAACCTCCATTCCTGGCAACTTCCTGCTAAATCTTTGCTGAATCCTCCCCAGGTTGACGATATCCTTCGAAGAACAGGAGATCTGAAGTGGACACATTACTCCAGAAGAGGCCTCACTGATGTTCTGCACGATTTCAACATACCGTCCCAACTCCTCTACTCAAAAGGTCTGAGCAGTGAAGGCAAACAGGCTAAACACCGACTTAACCACCCTTTCTACATGTGACACCAACCTCACAGAATTAAGGCCCTGAACCCTGAGGTCTCTCTGTTCGCCAACACTAATCCCAAGGCCCTACTTTTAATTGCACAAAGTACTGATCTTTTTTGTTTTACCAAAATGAAATATCTCGCTTTTATCCAAATTAAACACCACCTGCCATTCCTCAGCCTCTTAACCCTATAAATCAAGATCTCTCTGTAATCTTGGACAGCCTAATTCGCTGTCCACTATCCTGCCTATTTTGGTGTCATCCGCAAACTTACTGACCATGTCTCCACTATTCTCATGTAAATCACTTTTTTATATAAAGTCAAACAAAATTTGAGCGAGCACTGACAGCTGTGGAACACTTCTGGGAACAGGCCTCCGGTCTGATAAACAACCCTCCACCACCAGTCCCTGTGCCCTGAAACTAAGCCTTATTTGTATCCAGTTGACAAGCTCCCCCTGAATCCCATACGATCTAACTTACTACTTAATCCACCTTGTGGAACATTGTCAAAGGCTTTACTCTTGTCAAAATAAACTACATCGACCACTCCGCCCTCAATAATCGTCTTTGCTACTTCTCCAAAAAAACTCAATCAACTAATCATTCCTTGACTCTCCAAATACATAAATCCTACCTTTCACAATTACCTTCAACTACGTACCCAAAGCTGAAGTCAGTCTCACAGGTCTATATTTCCCAGGCTTCTCCTTATGTCCCTTAAACGAAGGCAAACTTTTAGTCACTCTCCAGTCATCTGGCACTTCACCTGTAATTATAGATGATACAAATATTTCTGCAAAGGGGCCCCATGTTTTCTCTTTAACTTCCCACAACATGATTTGATGCACCAGAGCAGGACCTGGAGGTTTAAAGTCAGAGTGTAATACAGCATGGAAACTGGCCCCTCAGCCAAAGCTGGTCTGTGCTGACTATGGTGCCGACTCAGCAATTTCTAACTACATTTGGTCCATGTCCCCCTCCAAACACTTTCCATCCGTGTACCTACCCAAATGTGTTTTAAATGTTGCTATTGTACCTGTCTCAACCACTTTCTCTGGCAACCCATTCCAAATATGCACCACTGTCTGTGTGAAGAAGTTGCTCCTCACGTCCTCCTTAAATCTGCCTCCTCTCACCTTAAATCGATACACTCTAGTTTTCTCTTCCCCATCCCTGGGAAAAAGACTCCGTGCATTCTTCCAATCTAAGCCCCTCATGATTTTATCCACCTCAATAAGGTCAGCCCTCCTTCTCCTACATTCCAAGGAATAAAGCCCAATCCTGGCCGACCTGTCCTCAGAACTCAGGCCTACTATTCCTAGCAACATCCTTGTAACTCTTCTTTGCACATTTTCCAGTTTTGCTCTGCTTTCCTGTAACAGGGTAACCAACACTGTAAATCATACTACAAGTGTGGCCTCACCAATGACCTGTACATCTTTAACATAACATCCCAACTCTTCCATGTAATGCATCAACCGAAGAAGGCCAGCATGCTAAATACTTTCTTCACCACCCTGTCTATGTGTGATGCTGCTTTCCACCAACTATGCACTTGTGCTTCTCGGTCTCTCTGTTCAACACTATTTCTCAGAACCTTACCATTCACTGTATAACTCCGACCTTGGCTGAACTTTCCAAAGGCCAACACCTCACGCTTAGCTGTATTGAATTTCATTTGGCAATCCTCAGCACACTTCCCCATCTGATCACAATCCCCCTGTAATTTTTGAAACATCAGCGATACCTCTTAAGTTTACAGATGATACAAAATTACTAATCATGCCATATACATTCACATCCAGATCACGGATGTTCAGGACAAATAACAAAGATCCCAGTATCGACCCCCGCGGCACACCATTAGCCATAGGCCTCCAGTCCGAGAACCAACCATCAGCCATCACGCTATGCTTCCTCCCATCGACCCAATTTCGAATCCCATGAACTAGCTCTCCCTGGATCCCACACAACCGAACCTTTTTGACTAGTCTGCCGTACGGGGCCTTTTTGAAGGCCTTACTAAAGTCCATATAGACAGCATTCGCTGCCCTAACCTCATCAATCCTCTTGCTTAACTCCTCAAAAAACTTGAATAGATTTGTCAGAATGATTCCTGTGCACAAATCCATGCTGCCGATCCCTCATCAGATCTTAAATATCCCAGCGTTGGTTGATCCACTCCCTAAATATCATCTTCAATATCTTGTCTACCACTGGTTCACTGGACTGTAGTTCCCTGGCTGGTCTTTGCTACTTTTCTTAACCAATGGGACAACATTAGCCAATCTCCAGTCTTCTGGAATTTCAGTCGTGAGAAAAGATGAAGGGGAAAATCTCTGCAAGGGTCTCTGCAATTTCATTCCCAGCCTCCCACAGTGTCCAAAGATGGACTTTATCAGACCCAGTGGAATTATCAACCTTAATGTGCTTTAAGGCTGCAAACGCCACCTCGATGGTCCAGAACATCCCCACTTGCTTCCCTTGTTTCCTTAGCATCCATGATTCTCTGCTTAGTAAACGCTGAGGAGAAATATTCATTAAAAATCTCCCCCATCCCCATGAGCTGTTTTCAAACCAAAATATTTCTACCCCTGACTTGTCCCCCCTCCATTTCTTTCTGAACAGTAAAACCTGATGCGATATATTCCTTTCAAATCTCTCTCCTCTCCTGATGCTCAATACAGAGTTGACCTCTTTCATCTTCATGGAGCCCTGCTTGCTCCCTCGGAGCTCTCTTGCTTTTAATGCACTTGTAGAAAGTGTTTGAATTATTCTTAACCTTATCAACCAAGGCAGTTTTATGTAGCCTTTTTGCCATCCTGATCTCCTGTTTAAGAATGCCCCTAACATTGTTTACACTTTCAAGAGATTCATTTGAGCCGAGTTTTTATTTATATCTACTAACATTTTTTTTTTATTCTTGACTAAAACCTGAGTATCTTTTTTCACCCATTTTTCTCTCATCCGACCAGCCTTACCTTTCACTCTAACAGAGACATCATGGCTCTGAATTGTCACATTTTTGAAAGCCCCGCCACTTATCAGACATTCTTATACCTGCCGTCTACTCATGTCAACTTTAAAGTTTCTCCATTTGCAGGTGAAATGCGCCTTTGGACCACCTCCGCAGACTCTGGAAAAAGACCACGAGATTCAGGATCGATCGACTTGGCCGCAGTTTGGAGATTTTGTACTTGTCTCGGACTGGGATCGCCCCAAGCTTGGACCAAGGTGAAAAGGGCCTTACCAAGTGCTTCTTCAGACCCCGACAGCTCTCTAAAACTAAAGGACAGAATCGCTGGATCCACTTAAGTAACTGTAAACGATGGATTTCCTCATCGGCGTGCCGCTAACCATTGGACTGAGTGTTCTTCTGACCAGGCACGGCCAGCAGGACAATTTGTTTTATAAAACACACATCGGGCTGCACGGGAATCGGACAGCATGTTACCCACTAGCATGGTCCGTAGAAGCGTTATTTGTGGGCGACACCTGCCTGGAACCCTAGTTGGCTTTATGAAATTGAGTATTCCGGTAAGCCTTGCCGAGAGGAGAAGGGAACGTGGACAAGGGGTGTGCAGGGTACATGTGTGAAAGTGGTAGTTAGTGGCCTCCCTGGTTGTGCGGAAACTCGACCTGGGCATGGGAAGAAAGGGGCTAACTGTACAGGTCCCACCATCTATCTGTTTTGCTTTAATGGAACTGGGATGTGTGTGCATGCTCTAGTTACTCATCACCCCCAAAATGTTTCCTTGCCCCATCGGTGCGTAAAGAGAAATTGCACCACTATAGCAGGATTGTTGAACTGCCCCTGCTTAGAATCTAAGCCCGGAACTGTGACCCCGGGCATACAGTGGACTTGTGGGGATTGCAATGGCACTCATGTAGAAACAGACTATGGGTCATTTCCATTTAACTCCGCAAATTTCCATCCACATAAGGGTCAGTCCTCCTGGCATAGCTATCAAGAAATACGTGAGTCTGTTTGCCTCCTTAATGGGACCTTCAGTACTACCACCCCAACTCTGCCAGTGCTGTTTACTGTTGGGACCATTGGGCCCCTCACTGTCCCTTGTCCACAACAAGCACAAATTCAACGGCGAATTGTCACACGCTTCCTGAGCCGGGAGTTTTGCGCTGCATGGCAGAACCCAGTTGCCTTGAGCTCTTCCTTAGGACACGGCTTCCTGGGAACTGTTACCTTGGGAGGTCCCCCAGGGCTGGTAGCTGCAAAAAAAATTGGAATTGCCTTGTATGTGGACTCACCGCCCTGGGAAACAGCAGAATGATGGCATTGGAGGCAGTCAACCAAGAATTAGCCGAACTTTGGCTCTATGCTCAGCAAACCCGGTATGCAGTGGACTACCAGCTGGCTCAGTAAGGAGGAGTATGCACTATAGTCGGGGGCAAGTGCATTACCCATGTTACCAATGAGCCCTATAAAACTACCCAGGCGATCCAAGCCATACAGGGGCAGTTGGAACAGCACAGTGAGGGACCCCGGCCTGGACAGGGTTTGTTGGGATGGCTTCTGGGTTGTTCTTGGGGATCATATTTGCTGCATGGGTCAGTTGTTCTAGTGGTTGTCATAGCTGCCTGCTGTGCATTTATGGCATGCCTGAGCCCTTGCTGCAGATTTGTGTTTGACAGGCTGGCAGCTCCCTTCTCGGCCCCGTTATAGGTTATCATGAAATGATAAAAGGAGGGAATGACCTGTTAATGTTATAACATCTCATTGGTTTCTATACTTCTATAACTTAAAGTCTTTTGTCTGCATTTGATTCCTATACAGAGACTTTAATCTATAGAAGTAAACTCTTATCTACCTGCACATAGGTATGCAGGCACTACTCTGAAGCTTCCTGCCCAGCTAGGAATTCAGTGTCATGCTTTTGTAACTTCTTTTCTTCTCACACATCGGTATGCAGACACTGTCTTAAGCTTCCTGACTGAATTAAAATTAGAACCAAACTGTTTCAAATAGGGTTAAGTGGGGAAATTTTCTAAAGGTGTGAAACCTCTGAAGCATGTAACATCTGTCGCTGACAACGGGGCCAGGGCACTGACTTTGTTCCAGCCAGACACACTGGCAAATTGAAATCAGAATCTGTCCCGGACAACAACTCGAATTCGCCTCCTGCCATTAGCAGCTACTTCGTAGAACATAGAACATAGAACATAGAACAGTACAGCACAGAACAGGCCCTTCAGCCCACAATGTTGTGCCGACCATTGATCCTCATGTATGCACCCTCAAATTTCTGTGACCATATACATGTCCAGCAGTCTCTTAAATGACCCCAATGACCTTGCTTCCACAACTGCTGCTGGCAACGCATTCCATGTTCTCACAACTCTCTGCGTAAAGAACATGCCTCTGACATCCCCTCTTGACTTTCCACCAACCAGCTTAAAACTATGACCCCTCGTGCTAGCCATTTCTGCCCTGGGAAATAGTCTCTGGCTATCAACTCTACCTATGCCTCTCATTATCTTGTATACCTCAATTAGGTCCCCTCTCCTCCTCCTTTTCTCCAATGAAAAGAGACCGAGCTCAGTCAACCTCTCTTCATAAGATAAGCCCTCCAGTCCAGGCAGCATCCTGGTAAACCTCCTCTGAACCCTCTCCAAAGCATCCACATCTTTAATATAATAGGGCGACCATAACCTGACGCAGTATTCCAAGTGCGGTCTAACCAAAGTTTTATAGAGCTGCAACAAGATCTCACGACTCTTAAACTCAATCCCCCTGTTAATGAAAGCCAAAACACCATATGCCTTCTTAACAACCCTGTCCACTTGGGTGGCCATTTTTAGGGATCTATGTATCTGCACACCAAGATCCCTCTGTTCCTCCACGCTGCCAAGAATCCTATCCTTAATCCTGTACTCAGCTTTCAAATTCGACCTTCCAAAATGCATCACCTCGCATTTATCCAGGTTGAACTCCATCTGCCACCTCTCAGCCCATCTCTGCATCCTGTCAATGTCCCGCTGCAGCCTACAACAGCCCTCTACACTGTCAACGACACCTCCGACCTTTGTGTCATCTGCAAACTTGCTGACCCATCCTTCAATCCCCTCGTCCAAGTCATTAATAAAAATTACAAACAGTAGAGGCCCAAGGACAGAGCCCTGTGGAACCCCACTCACCACTGACTTCCAGGCAGAATGTTTTCCTTCTACTACCACTCGCTGTCTTCTGGTGGCCAGCCAATTCTGTATGCAAGCAGCTAAGCTCCCCTGTATCCCATTCCTCCTGGCCTTCCGAATGAGCCTACCATGGGGAACCTTATCAAATGCCTTACTGAAGTTCATATACACCACATCCACAGATCGACCCTCATCAATTTTTCTAGTCACATCCTCAAAAAACTCGATAAGGTTTGTAAGGCATGACCTACCCCTCACAAAGCCGTGTTCACTCTATTTGATCAAGCCATGCTCTTCCAGATGGTCATAAATCTTATCCCTCAGTATCCTTTCTAACTCCTTGCAGACGACAGACGTGAGACTTACTGGTCTGTAATTGCCGGGGATTTCCCTATTTCCTTTCTTGAAGAGGGGAATTACATTTGCCTCTCTCCAGTCCTCAGGTACGACTCCAGTGGAGAGCGAGGATGCAAAGATCTTCGCAAGTGGCAAAGCAATTGCATTTCTCGCTTCCCAAAGCAGCCGAGGACAAATCTGGTCCGGGCCTGGCGACGTGTCAATCTTCATGTTTGACAAAATTTTCAGCACATCAGCTTCCTCTATCTCGATCCATTCCAGCATGCACACCTGCTCTTCAAAGGTTTCATTCACTACAAAGTTCGTTTCTTTCGTAAAGACAGAAGCAAAAAACTCATTTAGGGCTTCCCCTACCTCCTCAGGCTCCACACACAAGTTCCCTATGCTATCCCTGATCGGCCCTACTCTTTCTTTGATCATTCTCTTATTCCTCACGTAAGTGTAAAATGCCTTTGTGTTTTCCCGGAATCCTTCTGCCAAGCCTTTCTCGTGCCCCCTCCTGGCTCTCCTCAGACCATTTTTGAGCTCCTTCCTTGGCTGCATGTAATCCTCTCTAGCTGAACTTGACCCTAGCTTCCTCCACCTTATGTAAGCTACCTTCTTCCTTTTCACAAGAAGCTCCACCGCTCTCGTCATCCAAGGTTCCTTTATCTTACCCCTTCTTGCCTGTCTCAGAGGGACATATTTACTCATCACTCCCAACAACTGTTCCTTAAACAGTCTCCACATGTCTATAGTTCCCTTACCATGGAACAACTGCTCCCAGTCCATGCTTCCTAACTCATGTCTAATCGCATCATAGTTTCCTCTTCCCCAATTAAATATCCTCCCATTTTGCCTAATCCTCTCCTTCTCCATAGCTATGTAGAATGTGAGGCAATTATGGTCACTATCACCAAAATGCTCTCCCACCACAAGATCTGATACCTGCCCCGGCTCGTTTCCGAGCACCAAGTCTAGAATGGCCTCTCCCCTCGTCGGCCTGTCAACGTACTGCGTTTGGAAGCCGTCCTGAACACACCTTACAAAAACAGCTCCATTCAAATCTTCTGCTCGAAGGAGGTTCCAATCAATATTAGGAAAGTTAAAGTCACCCATTACAACAACCCTACTGCGTCCACACTTTTCCAAAATCTTTCGACCTATGCTTTCTTCAATCTCCCTGCTGCTATTGGGGGGCATGCAGTCAACCTCTAACGAGGTGACTACTCCCTTGCTGTTCCTAATTTCCACCCATACTGACTCGGTAGGAAGATCTTCCTCGACAATGGAAGCTTCTGTAGCTGTGATACCCTCTCTGATTAGTAGTGCTACACCCCCTCCTCTTTTTCCCCCCTCCCTATTTTTTTAAATGTTCTAAACCCTGGAAGATCCAGCAACCATTCCTGCCCATGAGAATCCCATGTCTCTGTTATGGCCACAACATCATAGCACCAGGTACTGATCCATGCTCTAAGTTCATCACTTTTATTCCTGATACTCCTTGCATTAAAGCAAACACACTTTAACCGATCCCTTGGTTCCTTCCCAGGAAAATCCTTCCCACTAGCTGGTCTACCTCTTGCTACTGCCTCACCTGCATCAACGCTCACGTCTGGTATACAGCTCAGGTTCCCACCCCCCTGCCATACTAGTTTAAACCGTCTCGAACTACTCGAGCAAACCTTCCACCCTTCACTAGCAATCGATACTATATCCTGGTCTTTTATGTTGTTGATGTAATAATTGCTTGGTATCCTGTTTTTGTCTGTTGTAGATATTGTTTTCTGTATCATGCCATTGTAAGTTGTGAAATCGTTTTATGTATCATGTCTTTTGTAAAGTATAAAAAGCGGAGACTGTCTGCTGCTCGGGGAGAATTACTTGCAAGACTGTGCCCTCTGTGCCGGGTTGAGCACAATGATTCTCCACAGCTTGTACTGGCCTGGTAACAAAGGGATTTGTGTTTTTTTTTCTAAACAGGTCAGTGTCTTGTTATTGCAGCAAGTCTGTGACGGTCTCCGAAAACGAACTTGACATGTGACACAGGTATAAGAGGAGGCCTTTCAGCCTCTTGAGACTGTTACAGAGCAACAAGAAGCCACTCAGCCTCTTGAGCCTGTTACAAAGGAACAGGATGAGATGATGAGACCTCCCAAACCTGCGACAGTGTAATTGGCCATTGCGAGTCTTGAGCCTTTTACAGGTGAACGTGAGGAGGCCATTCAGCCTCTCGAATCCAAGGATGATTGATGAACAAGATTTAATGTGTTACAGAGGTAGTAGGAGCTGCCGATGCTGGAGAATCTGAGATAAGGTGTCGAGATGGATGAACACAGCAGACCAAGCAGCATCAGAGGAGCAGGAAAGCTTGATGTTTCGCTGAGCCTGCTGTGTTCATCTAGCCTCACACCATGTTATCTAGGTTTTAGAGTGTATTCGGATGATAGAAATTATTGAATGAGGTTTTCTTCTTTAGCTTTGCAACTGGGAGAGGAATCAGAGCATTTGAGTCCTTTTGGCTAAATCTTACATTAATATGGTGGTGTCATTTTCATTGTGTTTGATGGAGGGTTTCTCTGTGCGAGGCCAGGCTGGTTTTCTGGTGCTATCTTATTGAACTCCCTTCATGATATACCTACCTCACACCATGGCATCCATTTCAGTCAATGCCAGCCCGATTCTCCCACCCATCACGGCTGAAGCTACTTCCTATTGCCGGGTGCCGCTGGATATTCAATTTTCCCTGTCACAGGTGCCTGCCAATGGGTACATGGTTGAGCTTTCTCATTTCAGTGCTGCCGTACTCAGTTTGCTGCAGTCTGACAGGTCAGGGGCAATGACACCATAATTCATCACCTGGGGCACGGAGATCTTTGTGACTGGGCCAGGACATTCGGATAGGACAGTGGAGGGCCATTCTCTTTCCAGAGGACTCCACACCACCAGACCCATCGACCACGGTCTGAGCACACCATCTAGCTCAGTGCAGTATGTGTGGTCTGAAGAAATGTCCAGCAATACAGGACATGCATCAATAACCTTCTCTGCTCTGCCGGGATAACTGCCACCGTGTTACATCTGCTCCCTCACACTCACTGTATATCAGTTTTCGCACCTACTGCCAAACAAGACTCACGCTTCACCACTCTCACGAATGCATGCAGCACCTTCCATCGTCCCTCCCGCTTTTGTTCTCTCTCTCTCTCTCTCTCTCTCTCAGTCCTGCATCCACTCTATCCCCGACACTAATAACACGCTGTACATGGATTCAACACTGTCAACTTACTCACTCCGAACACCTCACCACTTCACACCCTCCCATCAAAACCACACCAACACGATCAATAGGGCCACCATTTTTAACCTCACACACTGCCTCTCTTGCTCTAATTCCAGGAGAAACTGCCTGTAATAGGATAGAAATGTGCAAGCCGGATGATGGAGTGCCTGATATCCATTTCCTCACACTTGTGCCCCCACGTCATGTGGAGCAAATCCTGGTATGAGCCGGAAAGAACGAGGGCAACTCGTGTGGAGATTCCAAAACATCTACATCCCACCAAGGTACCATATTCAGTGAAGGGTAATTCTCACTTTAAACACACTTTCAGTTGTGTTTCCACCTGGCAAAGCTTGAAATTGTGCCCTGATGCGATCTCTGTTTGAAATTGAGCTGTTACAAATGGAGTCTGCATGGCCTTGATGGGCAGGAGGGTGGGCTCACAACACATCGTCTCCACCAGCTCCCAGGAACGGAGAATGGAATCCAACACGTCCCCCTTCAGACAGCTTAGAGATTGTAGCCAAATATTGAACTCGCCCCCATCTACATCAATTGAACTGACTTTGAGAGAGCAGAGCGTGCCAAATTCCTCGGAACGACAATAACCAACAACCAGTCCTGGACTTCCCACGTAAATGTGACAGTCAAGGTGGCACAACAACGCCTCTTCCTCCTTGAGTGGCCCAGGAGTTTTGGCATGTCTATAAGGTCTTCAGCAACTTCTACAGAAACGCCATTGAAAGCATACTGTCCAGGTGCATAATGGCCTGGTATCGCATCTTTTCTGCCTCGGATCGTAAGAAAAGACAGAAGATGGTGTGTATGGTTCAGACCATCTCAGAAGTGAAGCTTCCATCCATGGGCTCCATTTACACAGCTCGCTGCCCTGGAATGGCTGCCAACATCATCAAAGACCAATCGCACCCCGGTGATGATCTTCAACAACCTCTTCCATCAGGCAGTAGATAATGAAGCCTGAACACACACACACACACACACACACACACACACATGTAGGCTCAGGTACAGCTGTATCCTGACCATCGTTGGACTGATGAATGTATTCTTTCGTCTCAAATGATGCTGTTCTTGCAAATGTTGGTCTTGCCAAATACACACCGGTGCATTGCAACCTGTCTACCTCTGTCTATGTCTTTTTGATCTGTCCATCCTTTGCTTTCTACGATCTGCCTGTGAGATAAAACCAAGTTTCTCCAACCTCTCCTCGTAGGTAATGCCCTCTATACCAGGAAGCATCCTGGAAAATCTTTTTCTCTACTCTCTCCAAAGCCACCATACCCTTCTGGTAGTGTGGCAACCAAAACTGAACACAATATTCCAAATGCGGCCTAACTAAGGTTCTATGAAGCTGCAACATTCCCTACCAATTTTTAAACTCAATGCCCAGGCTCAGATAGGCAAGCATGCCATCTACCTTACTGACTAACTTTTCCATCTGCGTAGCCACTTCCAGTGATCTGTGTACCCGGATACACAGATCCCACTGCCTTTCAGGACTCTTTAGGGTTCTGCCATTTACTATCTATTTTCCATCTGGATTCGACCTTCCAAAATGCATTACCTCACATGTTTCTGGATTGAACTCCATCTGCCATCTCTCTGTCGAAGTCACCATCTCATCTACATTCAGCTGTATCCTTTGATGGCGCTCTTCACTGTCCACAATTCCACCAACCCTTGTGTCATCGGCACACTTACTCATCAGACCAGTCGTATTCTCCTCCTAATCATTTATATACATTACAAATAGCAATGGTCCCAACACTGATTCTTGAGAAACGCCACGAGTCACTGCCCTCCACTGAGAAACACAGCCTTCCACTGCTACCCTCTGTCTTCTATGACTGATCCAGTTTGTTTTCTTTTTCTATCCATTTTTCAAGCTCACATCTCACCCAGTGCGAGTTTACCTTCTCTATCAGTCTGCCATCAGGGACCATGTTAATGACTTTACTGAAGTCCATGTAAACAACATCCACTGCTCTACCCTCATCGATTATCTCAGTCGCTTCCTCAAAAACACTCAATGAAGTTAGTGAGACACAGCCTCCCCTTCACAAAACCATGTTGCCTCTCACTAATACGCCCATTGATTTCCAGGTGGAAGTAAATCCTGTCTCAAAGAATCCTCTCCAAGTATTTCTCTCCCACTGACATAAGGTTCATCAGCCTGTAAATAGCTGGAATATCCTTGCCACTCTGCTTAGACAAAGGAGCAACATTGGCTATTGTCCAATCCTCTGGGACCTCCCCTGTAGCTATGGGAGATATGAAGATTTGTCTCAAGGCCAGAGGAATTTCCTCCCTTGCTTCTCTCCGTATTCTGGGGTCTATCCCATCAGGCCTTAGGGACTTGTCCACATGAATGTTTCTCAAGGCCCCCAATCACTCCTCCTTTTTGATTTCAAAATGAGCCAAACTATCTGTACACCCTTCCCCAGACTCCTCATCTGCCAAGTCCTTCTCTTTGGAGCATACTGATGCAAAGTACTCAGTTAATACCGCACCATATTCCTCTGGCTCCACACATAAATTCCCTTCCCTGTCCTTGATTGGGCCAACTCTCCCCCTTGCTACCCTCTTGCTCTTTATATGCATATATGGGATTTTCCTTCATATTGTTGGTCAATGAATTTTCATGACCCCTTTTAGCCTTCCTGACTCAATACTTAAATTTCTTTCATCTTTCCTTGTATTCCACCCTTGCTTCGTATCTTCCCAAACTCCTGGCCTTAATAAATGCTTCCTTTTTCTTTTTGATTCGGCTGACAATATCTCCCGTTATCCAAGGTTCCCTAAACTTGCCGTACTTTTCCTTCATCCTTCCAGTCATGTGCTTGCCCATAATTCCCAGCAGCTTGCAATTGAAAGCCTCTCAATACCAAATGTTAATTTTCCCTCAAACATCTGCCCCAATCTACGTTCTTCAGTTCCTGCCTGATATTGTTATAATTAGCCTTTCCCCAGTTTAACACTTTCACTTGATAAATACAACTATCATTATCCAGCAGTACCCTTAAGCATACTGAATTGTCATTTCTGTTTCAGAGCTATTCCCCTCGCGAGACATCGACCACTTCGTCTAGTTCATTGCCCAATACTAGGTCCAGTACGGCCACTTTCCTAGTTGGACTATCTACGTTGTTTTTGAAGAAGCCCTCCTGGATGCTCCTTACAAACTCCACCCCTTCTAAGCCCCAAGCCCAAAGTGAATCCCAGTCAATATACTGGAAGTTAAAGTCATCCACAACAACAGCCCTGTTACTTTCACAGCTTGCCAAAGTCTGGCTACATATCTGTTCTTCTATCTCCTGCTGGCTGCTGGGAGGGTTATAGTAAACCCCAAACATTGTGATTGCACCCTTCCTGTTCCTGAGCTTTACCCATACTCCGTCAATGTATGAGCCATCTGAGGTGCTCTCCCGCAGTACAGCTGTGATATTCCCTTTTGCAATTAGTTCAACGTCCCCACACCTTCTCTACTCCCTCAATCCCGCCTGAAACATCTGTTTCCTGGAACGTTAAGCTGTCAATCCTGTCCCTCCATTAACCACGTCTCTTTAATAGCAACAACATCATAGTTCGATGTACTAATCTAAGCTCCAAGTTCTTCTGCCCTACCTGTTACACTTCTTGCATTGAAATGGGTGAGGTTGAGTCTACCAGATCTGCTTGGAACAGCAACTACACCCAGTCTGTTCTTTCTCTGAGCCTTACTGGCCCTATTCTCCAGTTCCCTTTCAGTCCATTCACTTTGCATTGATTCTCACACCCCTGCTAAGTTAATTTAAATCCTCCCGAGTGACCCCAGCAAACCTCCCAGCCAGAATATGTGTGCCCTCCCAGTTTAGATGTAACCCGTCCTTCTTGTACAGGTCCACCTGCCCTGGAAGAGATCCTAATGGCCCAGATATCTGAAACACTCCCTTCCAGACCATTTGTTTCGCCACATGTTGAGCTGTACTATCCTCGTCTTTCCAGCCTCACTGGCACGTGGCACAGTGAGTGTTCCCGTGATTACAACGTTGGAGGTCCTGCTTTTTAAACTTTCTACCGAACTCCCTGAACTGCTGCTGCAGGACCTCGTCACTCAGCCTACCTGTGCTGTTAGTATCAAGATGTACCACAATCTCTGCCTGTTCACCCTCTCCCTTCAGAATACGTTCTGACCTTTCAAAGACATCCTGGACCCTGGCAACAGGTGGGCACCATACCATCATGGAATCACCTTTACATCCACAGAAGCACCTATCTGTACCCCTGAGTAGAAATTCCCCTATAACTACTGCTCTAGTGCTCTTTGTCCTTCCCTTCTTGAGAACAGAGCCAGCCATGTGTGCCTGCTGCTGCTGTTACCCTCTGATAGGTCATTCCCCCCACAGTATCCAAAACAGTATGCTTGTTACAGAGGGGATTGCTGTACTGGCTGCCAGCTCCTTCTAGCAGACACCTGCCTGCACCTTGGGTCAACACATCTCTAAAACTATTGCCTATGGCACTTTCTGCCATCCTTGTGCTCCGAAGTGCATCCGATTCCTGCTCCAACCTTTCAATACAGTCCGCAAGGAGCTGCAATCGGGTGCACTTCCTGCAGATGTAAGCATCACCATCTCCCACACCTCAACAGTGCAGTACTTAACCCCACTGAATGATACTTCTATTCCCAAACCAGAAAGTTTATTTAACACTTAACCTTACTCATTGCTGCCAACATCCTAGGTAGGTTTTCCCTCACTCACCTTCCCAGGCTGCTCACTCCATCCCCCTCTTTGCCTTTGCTGTCACTTTACGATAGTCCCTCCACAAACCATCTTCTGGAAGAAGTGAATGCGCTGATGCAGATCTTCCCACGTCGGCCGATCAGCATTAACAATCTGCTGCCCTCTTCAAGGTGACTTGTTATCAACTTTTCAATAACCTGTGCTCATATACATCGATGCCCTCTGCTCCTGAACCCACTTTGTAACAGTACAGCCTATTTTATATTGTCTTTCCACCAACTGCATCGCATCACTCTGTTCTATATTGATCCTCATCTGCTATACACTTGAACACGATACCAACTTGTCTCTGTCCTGGTGGTTTTCTGCACTGTCCTTCACACACTTTACAATCCTTCGAGGTTTGGTGTCTTCAGGCTTTGAATTTGTAACACAGTCCCCTCAGAGCAACAGACATATTGACACACACGGGACAGATTGAGTGAAATATTGAGAAAATCATCACAGAACAAAATAAATGGTAGCAGACATCCCTTGTCCGTATAAATGTCAGTGCATTAGTTTGTATATCTGTGTTTCTCTTTTAGTGCCCGTGTGTCTTTGGCTGTGCGTGTATTTCCGTGTGTGTGTGTGTGTGTGTGTGAGTGAGTGTGTCTGTGGGGGCGGTGGGTCTGATAGTCTCTGCGGTGTGTAATGTGATGCAATGTTTCCTTCTGCTGGCCTCTACACCATAATGTACCAAGGGTAACTGAAGGTGAAAAGGGATTCATTCAGTCTGAGGGAGAGTGGGAGGGCAGCAGCTCAGAGCACCATCTAAAGTGACAGCCCATCAACACAGCCATACACACAGACATACACATGCAAGGCTAATGTCGGGAGTATTGCATTTGTACTAAGGTCCTTAACAGTCGGAAATGCTCATGTGGAGAACTGTCTCTGCCCTCCTGGCAACGTGGAAGTGGTTTGTCTTTGGACATTATTTGTGGCTCTTGGTGTACACATTAAAGAGTATTTCCACAGCAATTGTATCCAAACAATTCTGAGTGAACCATTTCGTAAGGAGATGAATTGAATTTCATTCCATGGTCTTTAGCTTCCAATGTTTTGTCATGAACTCTTACAAATTAAAAGTGAGAAAGGATTGTAAAGTTCTAAAACATACGCGATAGTGATGGTAATGTGTCGGGAACAACGTCGCTAGTTATCGAATGAGACTGATTTGTGCCTCCAAAGATATTATTGAAGAAACAATGTAAGAGATTCACAGCGTTTGATATTGTCTCAAAGAAAACTGCAAACTGTGTAGTGGTGGTGGGTGGCCAGCAGGGGGAGAAATTGTGTGATTGTAAACACAGCAAACAGCGTGAACAAGTGGACATAACAAGGTGTTGAGCTGGATGAGCTCAGCAGGCCAAGCAGGGAAGCTGACGTTTCGGACGTAGACCCTTCTTCAGAAATGGGGAAGGGGAGGGGGTATCTGAAATAAATAAGGAGAGAGGGAGAGGCGGACAGAAGATGGATAAAGGAGAGAATAGGTGGAGAAGAGACGGACCAGTCAAAGAGGCAGGGATGGAGCCAGTAAAGGTGAGTATGGGGGAGGGGAAATTTTAAATCTTGAGAAGTCCACATTGACACCATTGGGCTGCAGGGTTCCCAAGCGGAATATGAGTTGCTGTTCCTGCAACCTTCGGGTGGCATCACTGTGGCACTGCAGGAGGCCCAGGATATACATGTCAGGTGAGGCATGGGAGGGGGAGTTGAAATGGTTCACGGCCGGGAAGTGCAGTTGTTTAGTGCAAACCGAGCGTAGGTGTTCTGCAAAGCGATCCCCAAGCCTCCGCTTGGTTTCTCCGATGTACAGGAGGCCACAACGGGTATAGTGGTGGAGTGGGTTTGATTCCTATTTCAATGGATTTACTGCAAACACAAGTGACCTCATTCTACATGGATGCAGACGGTGATTCACACACGAATACACACAATACATATGTACAGAGATATGACACACATCAAACGCAAACACATAAACAAACGCATACACACGGACACAATGGTGTCTTTTAGACAGAGATCATATGTTTTCCATCAATAAGGGGATCATTGGTCAGTTATAGAAGGCAAGGAATGGGGTTGAGAAACAATTCAGACATGATCAAACGGCATTGCAGACTTGACAAGCTGAGTTGCCTAATTCTGTTCCAATTTCTTATGCTATTACAATCTTATGCTGCCAAGAGATAATGGGAACTGCAGATGCTGAATAATCCGAGATAACAAAGTATGGAGCTGGATGCACATAGCAGGCCAAGCAGCATCAAGAAACATCAAGATGCTGCTTGGCCTGCTGAGTTCATCCAGCTCCACATTTTGTTATTATGGTACCTGGACTTGTCTTTCTGTGATTACAGTGGAGGTTAGGTTCGTTAAGTAATTCATTAAGACTGGACCCGAAACGTCAGCCTTCCCGCTCCTCTCATGCTGTTTGGCCTGCTATGTTCATCCAGCTCTACACCTTGTTATCTCAGATTGCAGCATCAGCAATTCGGGCTATCTCTGAGGAAAATCTAGAATGAAACCAGTTCACTTGATGGCCATTGTCAGTACTGCCCTCTCCCTGGTGCATACATGGCGTACTCTCTCAGTGTTGAAAATGCCTTCCTCTCCTTAGTTTATTTTCCTGGCTGATGAACAGTCATATCTCTACACAGTCGCAGTGACCTGAAATATTAATTGGTCTGCTCTTAATAGAAGCAGTTGACAATGTAATTACACAATTTTCTGTACCCGTCACGATAATAGCACCACTATTGCTGCTGGAATTGACTGGTGATGTTGGGAATGAGATGGCCTTGTGGGACTATTTCTAGACTATAAATCCATGAACCCGGGTAATGACCCAGACCCCGATTCAAATCCTGCCACGGCAGAATGTGGAATTTGAATTGAATGAAATACCTGGAATGGTGAAACTATTAAGCCATCGTTGATCGTTGGAAAAGCCCACCTGGCTCACTAACGGCCTTCAGGGAAGGAAATTTGCCATCCTCACCTGGTCTGACCTACATGTGACTCCAGGCCAACAGCAATGTGATTACGTCTCAACTGCCTTTTGGAATGACCAAGCCAGCCACTCAGTTATATCTGTCACCACAAAGTTTCAAAGGAATGACACAGGACAGTCTTATATACCAGCAATGTACAGCACACGGACTGTAGTGATTCTAGAAAGCAGCTCACAAATACCTTCTTAAAGGCAACGAGGAAAGGGAAATAAATGCTGGCCCAGCCAGTCACACCAACATCCCATTAATGAATAAATGAAGATGACCACACTCAGGGAAGATAGACTGAGGGGACATAACTTACTTTAGACAGGGACTTAGAGGATGACCTACATGGGCACGAGATTCAGCAACATGGGAAAAGGCGAAAAATGAATGTAATTAATTTCGCATTTTATTTCCATCCACCTGATCATCAACAATCCCTTTCTTTGATTTTCTTTTCCCTCTATCTCTCTTTCTCTATTTATTCAACTCATTCCTTCTCCCCTTCCAAACAAACATCCCTGTCACCAGCATAAATCACAACAGTTACCAGCTGATTTCAGTTCTGATGTCTGTTCAGTGGAATTGAAATGCGAACGCTGTTTAAATTTCATCAGAGCCTGTCAAACCTGCTCAGTTTCCTCAGCACTTTGTTCCTTTTTGTTTCAGATCTCTGACATCTTTCTTTCTTTGACTTACACGTGATTCTTTTTATTTCATGGGATGTCAAAATCACTGGCAAGAGGAGCATTTGTTAACCATCATTAATTACCTTTAACTGTGACCATTCCACAAGGCAGTTTGGAGCCAAACACATTGTTATGGGTTTGAATTCACACCTAATTCAGACCAGGTAAAAATGTTAGACTTCTTTACCAGAGGAGGTCAGTGAAATGAGATGGGTTTTTAGATAAAATGCTGCTGGTTTTATGGTCGCTATTAGTGAAATTCACTTTGTTTACAATTCTTACCATTAGAATTTAAGTTCTACCACCGACTGTGGTGTTATTTGAAACAGTATCCTTAGTGTAATAACCCTTGTATCTGAATTACCTGCTGAGTGACTTAACTACTCTAACATGGTGTCCCTATCGCTAGTTACTTTAGAAACAAGAACAAGGGTGTGATCAAAATTATTTATAACTTGGAAGACTGGTCAGAAGACAGCTGGAACCATAAAGTCTGAATTATACCACAGCGCAGACAATGGTTTATCCAGCCACAGCACAGAGGCAGAGGGGGAGAGTGGCGATGTTATGGAGCTCGTGATGGATAGGTGATGGAGACAATAGCGAAACATAAACCAAAAAAGGCCCTCAACGTAGTGAAGGCTTGTTCTAAGATGTTTGTAAAGGATGAGTCCAAAATTCATGGACAATGAAGTGAGGTTTTAATTAAAACTGAAGATAATTGTTTCCATCTTTTCCAAATCCAAGTAACAGAAATGGCAATAAAGTTGTATATGCCTTGCGGAAGTAATGACTGAACAGAGATAGAGAGACTTACCAGGAACACCAATTATAGCGAGAATGGGCTAGTAACCAACCTGAATAATCATCAGTACAGCTCTTATCCGAACTGGTAATATTGACCAATACACACTGAGATAGTAAAGACCCAAGGATAAACTCCTGTCCATTGTTGTAACGTTCCAGTCTATTGTTCTCAGATTCTGATCCATTGTTGTAACATTCCAGTCGATTGTTCTCAGATTCTGATCTGTCCGCCCCCTCTCTCTGCAGCTGCTGATCCCTGTTAGTGCTGTCGCTGATGTCTCACTTACACTATGGGATAACACACTGAATGGAGCCCCTTAGTTATAGAAGAGGGAAAGTCTCCTCTGACACAGCTAGAATCCATGGAGACTGACATCAATCACAGCCACTGAACAAACAGTTCCAGTCAACCCATTTCAATACACCTTCAGTGAACCTTCAGTTCACAATGAAAACTGGACTGGATTACATGTTAGTGATAATGGGAACTGCAGATGCTGGAGAATCCAAGATAATAATGTGTGAAGCTGGATGAACACAGCAGACCAAGCAGCATCTCAGGAGCACAAAAGCTGCTCCTGAGGTGCTGCTTGCCTGCTCTGTTCATCCAGCTTCACACTTTATTATCTTGGATTACATGTTAACATTGTTGGCTATAATCTGAGAAACCATCGCCAATTGTTCTAACAATATCTGTGGTGAGGGAGAGTGATTGATGTTTTCATTTTGCAGGCTGAATGGTTCTACATTGTTGTCCATGTGCAATGCTGTAACCACCTGCATCTACACCCTCCCAAAAAAAAGAAATGTTATTACTGTGCTGATTACTCTTACACAACCAACGGGAAAAAAATCTCTGGCATAGGTGGGCTGACCTGGCAGAGAAAGTATGGATTTCTCATTGATGTAACAAAACATTGTATCTTCAACGTGCAAAGTTCTTCATTGCAGTTTATGTGCTGTAAAGCAACAACATTTATATTTCTTGATTCATTTGACCAGAACTAAAATCAAACGTGGTGTATACAATAATGTTGTTCATTAAAGCCCATGGACTGAAGAGCCAGGGACAGAATGAATGTGACAGGGGCAGTGGCTGTAGAGACTGGAGAGGACAGTGAGATCCCAACGTCGCCAGTATATGACTCACACTTATGCTAACAGACAAAATGAAATGTCATGCAGAGCAAGAAAACAGGTTATATTTGGGAGATGGAATGCCAATGAATGATGTGAACACACCATGATAATTTTAAATGTGATGCAGGAGATGAAATATCAGGTAAATACTGTTTAATTGTGGGGTGTGCAGAATGATAAAATTGTTCATATATGCACAGTATATTCAGAATTAGAAGCAGACAAAGATTTCAAAATGTTAAGTGTATAGGGAGATAACAGGATAATAATAGTCGGGATATCATTCACCCCCAGCTGGTGCGGAGATGATGGGCTGAGTGACCACTGTAATTATTGCCGCAATTATTCTGAGATATGTACGAAAAGTTTTCAGAGCCTGAGGGGAAACACTTTCAGGAGAGGCACAAGTTGTGCCACCATGAGTAACCCATTTCTGTTGTCTCGTGAATTGCAGCTGCCTCGAAAATTTATTTTTAATCAAAAGCAATTTCCTGACATTCATGTATTTCGGAGGGTATTCGCAATTTTGTTTTGGAACTTAAGTAAGAGACAGACCCTGATGTAATACAAGTGTAATCAGCACAATAGCTCTAATGGAAACAGGAATGGATGATATTGTCCAAAAAAAACCAAGTCAAGCATCTGGGCGCATCAAGAAATGCAAAATACTGGAGATTATGGAAATCTGAAATGGAAACAGAAATTGGTGGAGAAACGCAATAGATGAGGCAACATCTGGAGATAGGTTTAGAGTTAACATTTCTAGTCTGTTATGAACCTGTTCTGAAAAAAGTCACATTGCAGATGCTGCTAGACTTAATTTTTTTTATTCCAGCGTTTCTTTTCTTTCTTTTGCACTGCCACAATTGGACTGTCTGATCTGAACCAGAACAGTGAAACTGCCATTTGAGTTGACCCTCAAGTATTTGTGAATGGCCAATAATTGAGGCATTTTTTCCATAAAGATCCGTAACATCGATGGCGTGTTGCATTGAGATAAATAGCCATGAAAAGTTTGAACTCAGTGGCACTGATATTGCACGATCAGTCCTCTCATTGGAAACGATGCAGACCCCTACCTCAATGTCATGATACGCTTATGATGTCGTTGGGGTTACACTCACCTAGCAAAGTGTTACCTTTCTGAGACTTTAGACTAAACTGTGAAAATATCAAATATCGTGATCATTCTAATAGGACACACTTCTCCGTGGGTTTTAGCGGGCACGAGCAAAGGCGAAGTTTATTTGACATCACCAATATCTCTGGAGAAAGTAACATAGAGCTGCCTTCGTGAAACACTTCCAATCCAACTGCTGCAGAAGTAGACACAAAGTTGTTTATAAGGGGTACAATGATTTTATTTTCAATACCTCATAGTCAAGGAGCAGCAATTTAATGCCTATCCGGTATGACAAGTGACTTGAATGACAACTTTCAGAGATTAATTTTCCCTTGGTTCAATCAAGGACATTACTCATGCAGGATTCTCCCCAATTCGCATCGAGTACATTTTTGTTCAGGGTCCTTGATGCCGCAATGAGGGAAGTAACACGGGTGGCATGGGAAATTACTCTGATCTCACTTCAAATGATGTTGGAACATTGGCTGAAACAATAAAGAGCGAAAGTACAGAACACCGTGCTCACGATCCTCATAATATTCCAAAGAAATCTTTGGTATGGACTTCGGATTCTGTCAGGAGACGTTTGTCCTATTTGTGCTGAGACTATTTGGTGTTTGGAATCCACTGCTCAGGAGGATGGATGAGGCAGGCAACATTCCAAACTTTAGAAAGCACTTGTATCAGCACCTGGTGGTGCAGCCTCAATGGGCCTTTTCTGAATTGTATGGTTCCATGTGGTAGCAGCCATGAAAGGTCTGATATATTCCGAAGTAGTAGCCAATGGCACTTGTTTGTCAGTTCCATCAACTGTGCTCAGAAAGTGTTTCTTTTTCAAAACCACATCGCTCATAAAGTGTCAGCACTTTCTCAGCCTAGGAAAGTCCAGCTACCTCTGAAAACATCCAGGATTTTTCAATGGTCAGTGCCAGATTATTCCAACAGTTTATTGACATTATTTTAATGAAACCAATAAAATGGGTACAGTTTTCCCTTCATTAGAATAAAGTATTTTCGCTGTTACAGTGTCATTCCTCAAAAGAAGAATCAACTCCTTCTTCCCATGTACACATTTTGAGAATGTATTTGTTTTCCTGCCAGTTCTTAATCCCCACTCCCCTCCAGTGCTGTTTCCATAATCTGGTTCCATGTTCGTGCCACTCGAATGTGCATTTCGAAAGAGAATGTTTCTGTTTGAGCCAAGATTGTAATGCTCACAAACAGGCCATATTGACACGGAGTGAAAACATCAGTGACACAACTGTACTGCAACTGATTCCTCAGCACAGTTTCACAGTCCTCAGTTACTGCAGTCGTCTATGTTGTTATTTCAAAATATGTAGGCACTATTCAGGTTTAGCTGATGAATGGCAAACAAGAATAGTCCATCAATATTGCGAGGCAGGAATTATCTCCAACAGAAGGCAATGCAAAAGCATCCCCCTTGATATTCAATGGAATAATCAACTTCCAGTGACATATATCCTGTATGTAACTATTCGTCAGAAATTCACCAAATCATTGAGTCAGAAAGTTGTGAAGAATGGAAACAGACCCTTCAGTTCACCTCGTCCATGCCAACTACATATCTCAAATAAATCTTGCCCCATTTGCCAGTAGCTGACCCATATCCTTCTAAACCCTTCCTAAACACAGACCCATCCTTTCATACATTGTAATTGTACCAAACTCAATCACTTACCCATGCAGTTCATTCTACACTCGCACCACCATCTGGGTGAAAAAGTTACCCCTGATGTCCCTTCTAATTTTTTTCCAGCTCACCTTAAACCCACACCATCTAATTTTGGGCTCCCCCACCCTGATGAAAACACCATTTCTGGTTACCCCATCTATTTCCCTCCTGGCTTTATAAACCTCAGTGAGGTGATCCCTCAGCCTCCAAGTCTCCAGGCAAAAGCCTAATCAGTTTCTCCCTAAAGCTCAAACCTTCCAACCCTGGCAGCATTCTTATGAAGCCCTGCCCTAATTTGATTTCCAAAATGCAGCACCCCACATTTATTCAAATTAAACTCTGTCTACCACTCCTTAGCCCACTGGCCCATCTGATCAAGATCCCATTGTACTCTGAAGTACTGTCCACTACATTTCCAATTTGGTGAACTTCTAGCTGGAAGTTTTCAAGGTCAATTAATGCCGGTCTAGCAACATTCAAATCCCATATGAATTAAAATGCACGTCTGATTTTCTATTGATCTATTAAACTAATCATTGCCTTTGATATTGAGGGATATATTTGCAAACCTGTTCATGCATAAATTGAAAGAAAAAGTCAAATCACAATGCAGGTATAGATAATAAAAGATAATGCAGCATTTAAGAAGCAACTGGAGGAGCAGTCAAAATGCCAGGGCCTAGTGGCTGTAGACTTCGAGGTAAGTGTGATTAATGTAGTTTTGTTTTTTGACTGGAATACACATGTTGAGCTGAAGGTCCTGTTTTCATGCTGATTGACTCTCTGACCTTAATTTTTGAAAACAGAAAATGCAGTCTCACAATTTTCACAGAATTTGAACATCAGGTGTTGAGGACTACAATCTCCAAGACCGCATAGCATCCTGACTTGGATATATATCATTTTCCATTCACTATCACTTGCTCAGAATCCTGAACCAATCCACAAAACGTATCTGTTAGTGCCCCTGGGTTTCACCATCATATTCTGAATGGAAATTAGACAGGGGCAATAAATGCTGGTCTTGCCAATGAAACTCATATCAGCAGAACAAATAAAAGTAATCTGTACTATTTATGACATATATTCAGCCCAATCTGATAACTAAAGTAGTTTTAATGAGATTTTAACTTTGTTCTATATCTCTGGCCTTTCTGCAAAACCATGAAACTTTCCTGAGTATTTTCATAGTGCCATTTAAAAATTTATTTGGAAGTTGTACCCATCATTCTGAAAGAGAGAGCCTTCGTGGCCGTGTGAATTTTCTCATCATTTTCCGGTATCTAAAGACAAGAGAAATGTAGAAACTTCGAGCAGGAGTAAGTGATTAAAAAAGTCAAACCAAATCCTCTGTGTTATTTGCTCTTGAATGATCTGGTTGTGGCCTCAAATAAACATTCCGGTCCACCCCTTATAACATTAGTGTGTCATTCTTAGTCAAGAATCTGTCTGCCTCTCCCTTAAGAATATTCAATGTTTTCCATCTCCCTCTGGAAAGACTTCTGTAAACACACAATCCTTTGAAACAGTAAAGAAAATAAGTCACCATTGTCTGAGATATACTCCAGTTTTACAGTCCATCCACTGGGAGTAATCTCTTGCACAAATTGAAATACAGTTTCAGCATTCAACTTGAAAAGACTGCTCGGAATATTTTGGGATTAAACAAGGCCATGTGTCATTTGTCTAAAGTCCAATAAATCCAGAGCCAGTCTGGTCATGATTTCCTCCGAAGACAAATACTTCTCACAGGAATCAGTTCAATCAATCATCTCTGTGTGGCTTCCGATCATACCCACAGCTCTCTCAATGCAGTTTCACCATTACTCTGAAAACTGTCCAAAAACTGCCCTATTTCTGAAAGCATTCTGTTTTGGAATGTTTCACCATATGCATTGTCTCCCTAAAAACCTGATGTACACGCAAAGTTTTATTTTCTGACACAGGTTTCTGGTCCCTCTCTACCTCATGTTTGCAATCTCTCATTTGAAATAATACAGATTTTCCATTCAAACCTTCAACATGTTCGAACACAGACACATTTTCCCTACTGTGCTTCATACACCAATTTTTTTTGTTCACTTGACACAGCAACATCTTTTTTGACGCATGTGTTCTTTGTATTTCCCCCTTCTAAGATTTTCAATGTTTACATTCTTCCATATTACAATCAGAATGTATAAATTGCCTGCTTTCGGGGGTGACAATGGCCTAGTGGTATTATCACTGGATTGTTAGTGCAGGGATCTAGGTAATGTTCTGGAGACCTGTGTAAGAATCCCACCATGGCAGCTGGTCGAATTTGAATACAACAAATATCTGGAATTAAGAGTCTAATGATGACCACAAATCCATTACCGATCGCTGGAAAAGCCCATTTTTTCACTCATCCCCTTTTGGGTAAGAAACTGCCATTCTTACTTGTTCTGGCCTACATGTGACTCCAGACTGACTCTCAACTGCCCTCTGGGCAATTAGGAATGCGCAATAAATCATGGTCTAACAAGTAACACTGTCATCCTTTGAATGAACAAAAATAAAACAAAGCCCCTTGTGACAATGCTGATGTCTTGTGCATTCCCATCACCCAAGTCCCCCTCCGCAGTGCAGAAAATAATTTTTAAAACTCAAAACAATGGTCTCCTCTCTTTACTTCTGCTGTAAATGGTCATTTGACTTTTTGTTCTGAAATTGGCATATTAATTAAGGAATGTCTGTCTGACTGTGACATTTCGATTTTGTTTACTCAAGGCAGTTAAACATCAGGAATTAGGAATGAGAATAGGCCGCCTGGATCACAGACCTGCTCTGGCAATCAACAAGACCTCATTCCGTTTTTGTATCCACATTACTGTCTTGCTCCACCCACACCATCAAGCCTGCATTATCTGAACCCCTCGACTCCCACCACCCCAACTTTCACTCAAGTCTGAATTCCAAAGAACTTCAGATGGAACAACATTGGAACACAAGATTTAAGAGCAGAAGTAACAATTCAAACCTTGGAATCCACTGTGATTCTTAATATGATCATAGCTAATCTTATCCTGCCTCAATTCAACTTTTCTGCCTGTTCCCCACAGCCCTTTGTCCAACTTTTCATTAGAAACACATTTCTTTATTTGTTGAAACTGTTGATTGACTTTGCCTCCACTACACTCTGGGGCAGTAAGTTCCACATTCACAACACTCTGCGAGAAGTAGTTTCATCTTATGTCAGTTTTGAACCTGCCTCTTCTCATTCTGTATCTCTGACAACTTGTTCAAGGCAATTTAGTCCCATAAGAGGACATGTTGCCAATCTCCACATTATCAACATCCTTCCGCATTTCATATACCTTAATCAGATCCTCCCTTATTATTTTGTACTCCAGCGATGTAGAAGCCCAAACTATTCAACCTCTCCTCATATGACAATTCTTCCATCCCTGGAATCAAACCACTAAACCTCTTCTGAACAGATCCAGTGCCAACCATGTCCTTCATAAGTAAGGAGACCAAAACAGGTCATACTACACCAGGCATGGCCTCGACAAAGCCTGATTGTAACAACCCTTTTTCATTTTATAATGCAGTTCTTTTGCAATAAATGCAAGGGAATCATTTGCTTTTCTTATTGTATGCTGCATCTGCACACCTACTTTGACATTCGTACACAGAGACACCTAAATTCGTCATCATTCACACACTTTGAATCTGCTTCCACTTAAAGAAGAATTTATTCTTTAATTTTCTGTCCAAAATAGAACACCTTGCACTTATCCACATTAAACTCCATCTGCCAAATTCTGGCCCATTCTCCTAAACTCTCAATTTCCATCTGTAACAAAAACAAAGCTGCTGGAAAAGCTCAGCAGGTCTGGCAGCATCAATGGAGGGGAAAACACAGTTAACATTTTGTGTCTGCTGACCCTTCCTCCGAACCATTCTGAGGAAGAGTCACTGGAACCGAAAGGTTAACTCTGTTTTTTCCTCCATAGGTGCTGCCAGGCCCACTGAGTTTTTCCAGCAACTTTGTTTTGTCTCCTGATTTACAGCATCCACAGTTCTTTTGTTTCTTTTTACTTGATATTCATCTGTAAACTCTTTATCTCCCCATCACAGCCTGCATTACCAACTGTTTAAATGTCATTTGGGAATTTTGCTACATTACATTCTGTTTCTGGTTCCCAAGAACTGAAAATTGCAGCATCTTGCTTGCTTCAGAACACCATGCAGAGAAGATCACATTTATCCTGGTGCTCTAGAACATAGATCATAGAACATTACAGTGCAGTACAGGCCCTTTGGCCCTTGATGTTGCGCCGACCTGTAAAACCAAACTGAAGCCCATCTAACCTGTACTATTGCATTATCAACCATATGTTTATCCAATTACCATTTAAATGCCCTTAAAATTGGCGAGTCTACTGCTGTCGCAGGCCGACATTCCACACCCTTACTACTCTCTGAGTAAAGAACTTACCTCTGACATCTGTCTTATATCTATCACCCCTCAGTTTAAAACTATGCCCCCCCATGCTAACCATCCCCATGCGAGGAAAAAGGCTCTCACTGTCCACCCTATCTAATCCCCTGATTATCTTGTATGTCCCTATTAGGTCACCTCTTAACCTTATTTTCTCGCATGCAAACAGCCTCAAGTCCCTCAGCCTTTTGTCGTAAGGCCTTCCCTCCATACCAGGCAACACCCCAGTAAATCTCCTCTGCACACTTTCCAATGCTTCCACATCCTTCCTATAATGTGGCGAACATAATTGTGTGCAATACTCCAAGTGCGGCCGCACCAGAGTTTTGTACAGCTTCAGCATGACGACATGGCTCCAAAACTCAAACTACTACCATTAAAACCTAACACCCTGTACTTCACAACCCTATCAACCTAGGTGGCAACTTCCTGGGATCTATGCACATGGACACCGAGATCTCTCTGCTCATTCACACTACCAAGAATCTTACCATTAGCCCAGTACTCTGTATTCCTGTTACTTCTTCGAAAATGAATTATGTCACACTTATCTGCATTGAAATCGATTTGCCACCTCTCAGCCCAACTCTGCAGCTTATCTATGTCCCTCTGTAACCTGCAACATGCTCCTGCACTATCCAGAACTCCACCGACTTTAGTGTTAAACGCAAATTGACCCCATTTGTCTATGCCCTCATCCAGCTCATTTATAAAAATGACAAACAGCATTGGCCCTAAAACAAATGCTCGCAGCACACCACTAGTAGCTGAACTCCAGGATGTACATTTCCCATCAACCACCACCTTCTGTCTTCTTAAAGCTATCCAATTTTTGATCCAAACCGGTAAATCACGCTCAATCCCGTGCCTCAGTATTTTCTGCAATAGCCTACCATGGGGAACCTGATCAAACGCTTCACTGAAATCCATATATGCCGTATCAACTGCTTTATCCTCATCCACCTGTTCGGTCATCTTCTCAAGGAACTCAATAAGGTTTTGAGGCACGACCTACCCTTCACACAACCATGTTGACTACCCCTAATCAAATTATTCCTTTCTGGATGATTATAAATCCTATCTCTTATAATCTTTTCCAACACTTTACCCACAACCAAAGTAAGGCTCACTGGTCTATAATTACCAGAGTTGTCTCTACTTCCCTTCTTGAACAACATTTGCGATCCTCCAGTCTTCTGGCACTATTTCTGAAGATAATTACGACATGAAAATCAAAGCCAAAGGCTCTGCAATCTCCTCCCTAGCTTACCAGAGAATCCTAGGATACATCCCACCTGTCCCAGGGGACTTATCTATTTTCACACCTTCCAGGGTTGCTAACATCTCCTCCTTGTGGACGTCAATGCTGTCTCATCTATTAGCCTGTATCTCAGTATTCTCCCGACAACATTGTCCTTTCCCTGTGTGAATACTGACAAAAAATACTTATTCAGCCCCTCTCCTTTCTCTTCGCACTCCACACACAACTTCCCACTGCTGTCCTTGACTGGCCCTAATCTTACTCCAGTCATTCTTTCATTCCTGAAATACCGATAGAAAACTTGAGGGTTTTCCTTGATCCTACCTTCCAAAGAATTCACATGTCCGCTCCTGGCTCTTCTTAGCTCTCTCTTCAGGCCCTTCCTGGCTAACTTGTAATTCTCAAGTGCCCCAACTGAGCCTTCATGCCTCTTGTTTACGTAAACCTCCCTCTTCCACTTGACAAGAGATTCAACTTCTTTAGTAAACCACGGTTCCCTTGCTAGACAACTTCCTCCCTGCCTGAAAGTCACATGCTGATCAAGGACACGCAGTAGCTGTTCCTTGAACAAGCTCCACATTTCAAATTGTGCCCAACCTCTGCGGTTTCCCTCTCCATTCTATGCATCCTCAATCTTACCTCATCACCTCATAATTCCCTTTCCCCAGCTATAAATCTTGCCCTGCGGTATATACCTATTCCTTTCCATCGCTAAAGTGAACGTAACCAAACTGTGGTCACTATCACCGAAGTGCTCATCTACTTCCAAATCTGCCACCTGGCCTGGTTCATTAACCAGAAGCAAATCCAAAGTGGCCTCACCTCTTGTTGGCGTATCCGTCCTGCACACATTGGACAAAAATTGACCCATCTAATGTATTTGATCTGTTGTGTTTCCAGTAAATATTTGGAAAATTAAAGTCCTCCTATCAAATAACCTGTTACCTTCGCTCCTGTTCAGAATTACCTTGGCAATCCTTTCCTCTACATCTCTGGAACTTCTGAAGCCTATAGAAAACTCCCAACAGGGTGACTGCTCCTTCTCTGTTTCTAACCTCAGCCCATACTACCTCAGTAGATGAGTCCTCACCAAACGTCCTTCCTGCCACCATAATACTGCCCTTGACTAACAATGCCACACCTCCCCGTCATTTCCCACCTTCCCTGATCTTACTGAAACATCTAAACCACAGACCTGCAACAACCGTTCCCGTCCTTGCTCGATCCAAGTCTCCGAAATGGCCACAATATCAAAGTCCCAGGTATCAACCCATGTTGCAAGTTCACCCACCTTATTTCGGGTGCTCCTGGCATTGAAGTAGACACACTTCAAGCTACCTTCCTGCCAGTACACTCCAGTGACCTTGAAACCTTATTTCTGACTTTGCTACTCCCAACCTCCTGTAAACAGGGTCTACAATTCAGGTTCCCATCCCCCTGCTGAATTAGTTTAAACCCTCCCGAAGAGCAACAGTAAATTTCTTCCCCAGGATATTGGTACCCCTCTGGTTCAGACCATTCTGTTTGTCACGGTCCCGCATACCCCATAATGAGCCCCAATTATCCAAGTAACTTAATCCCTCCCTCCTGCACCATTCCTGCAGCCACGGGTTCAACTGCTCTTGCTCCCTATTCCTCTCCTCGCTAGCAGGCGGCACGGATATCAACTCAGAGATAATAGCTTTGTTTGTTCTAGCTCTAAGTTTCCACCCTAACTCCCTGAATTTCTGCCTCACATCCCCATCCCTTTTCCTACCCATGTCATAGGTACCTATGTGGACCACGACTTGGGGCTTCACCCCCTCCCCCTTAAGGATCCCCAAAATAGGATCTGAGACATCATAGACCCTGGCACCTGGGAGGCAAAACACCAACCACGAGTCTCTCTTGTCCCCACAGAATCTCCTATCTTCCCCCCCTAACTATGGAGCCCCCAAAGACTATTGCTCTCCTCTTCTCCCACCTTGAATTCTGAGCACCAGGAGCAGAGTCTGTGCCAAAGACCTGTACCCTATGGCTTAATCCTGGTCAATCATCCCCCCCAATAGTATCCAAAACGGTATACTTGTTATTGAGGGGGATGGCCACGGGGGATCCCTGCACTGTCTGCCTGTTCCCTTTCTGTCCCCTGACTGTAACTCATCTACCTTTGTCCTGTACCTGCGGTGTAACTACCTCCCTGTAACTCTCAATCACCCCTTCAGCCTCCCAAACGCTGCGAAGTTCATCCAGCTCCAGCTCCAGTTCCCTAATGCAGTTCGTGAGGACGGGAGTTGGATGCACTGCCTGCAGATGAAGTCAGTGGGGTCACTAGTAGTGACTCTTACCTCTCCCATCTTACAGGAGAAGCATGCAACTGCCCTGGCACCCGTTCCTCGGTTCCAAATTCACACACAGATGATTGAAAAAGGAAAAAAAAGGAGGAATCCGACCAGATCAGTGCTCAGATCCTTTTTTTTGATGAGAGGCGGCGGATGGGTGAGAGACACTACTGAAGTCGTGTTTTGGGGAAAGCAACCACCCAAATATATTACCTCACTGACCTTCCTGTTGGCGCTCTGGCTCGTGCTGCTGCTGCTGAAAACAAGAGAGTCGCTGCTGCATGAGTTGCATTTTTAGAGTCCCCCCGCCACCAAAAAAACGACCTTACCTTCCCGTCGGTGCTCCGGCTCACGCTGCTGCCGCTGAAATCCAGTTTTGATTCCTGAATAGCTTTTCCCCGCCAGCTGACAATATTTTCCCAAAATCTCTTGCACCATGTTCAGAGTTGAGGAAGTCCCGTTTGGGGAACAGAATCCCAAGGCCGAGAATGTTCTCTTTGGAGCAAAATATGAGATTTCCTGGGGCTGTATGTAATGAGGTGGTTGTGGGGATGGGCCGGTTGAGCATCGGGAGAAACTGTGCCAACGACAAGATTTAGTTGCCAGAGGACTGGGATTGAAGATATTGCATGAAAAATAGCAGTTATTCAGAATAATCGCACAGAATACTGCAGAAACTCAACAAGCCCAGCTGTATCGGTGGGAAGAGAAACAGAGCTAAGGTTTTGAGTACAGTGCGATTCTTGTTCAGAATATGTCTTCCCTGAATGTCAACACACTGGCAGACCTGAGAAAACGTGAGTTTGTTGGCATCAAGAAGTCATTTAAAATGAGTTGCAGAAATTCACTTGCAGGATTCAAAACTACACGGGGAAACCCCAATGAATTTCAAAGCTATTGCTTTAACCAATCAACCACAACTGCAGGCAACACCCCAACCTTTAACATGCCTTATGGAATATTCTGACAGGAACGGCGAGTACTCGATTTGAGATGTCTGTGCTACTATCCGAATATGTAACATCACCCTGCACTTGATCAGAACAGAACAGGCTGTTGGGGGATTGAATTAAACTAAACACATTGTAAGAGAGTGTGAATGGAAAAGATTAACTTCCATGAGCAGAAAGTTTAATTATCAGAGCAACAGGTCGAGAAAGAATTATGTCCTTGTATTTTTATCGCGCCTTTCACCACCTAAATCATAGCAATACCGTATATTTGGATAAGATTCCGCTTTGGCAAATCTAACATGCAAATCAGGACAGTTGCTTTAACTAGAGGTCTCAAAGCAAAATGTTTTCAGCACTTACAGGTGACACTGGAGATGTCACTGAGTTCACACCAAACTTTGGAGGCTTGTTGTGCTCTGATTTATACCCGGGTGTGTTATCTCAGGGAAACGAGTTGCCCATTTAAATCAGAGATAAGATGGATGTTCTCACGCTCAGGCAGAAGCAAATCTGTGGATTTCTTGAATACAGAGGCTGTCAATGCTAGGTATATTCAAGGCTGAGACGGACAGGCATTTAGTCATTTCAGGAGTCAAGTCGATTGTGGGGAAAAACCTACCTGGTTTACTAATATTTTTGAGAGAAGGAAACAGCCATCCATGGCTTATATGTGACTCCAGAACCACAGCAATGTGGTTGACTCTTTACTGCCCTCTCTGGCAATTAGCAATGGGTGAAAATTGCTGGTCTCGCCAAAAATTGCCCTCATCCTGTGTACGAATAAAGGATCTGCAGTTCATGCTATCTCTTGTTAACAGCAAATTTTCTGCAATCTATCTCCTGAACAACATCAGATTATCACAGCCCCACCTTCTCCACTTTGAAACCCAGGGCGATAATATGAATCATTTCAAAACTTGGAGAGAGACACTTCACTGGTGAAAGTGCTTCTGGTGTAGGAACAGGTGTGTACAAGTCAGGTCGCACGGATTAGTGTCAGCAAACTGGTTGGCATTCAGGGTTTGCATCACTCAGGCGTGGGTGCAATTCCCAGTCAGGAAGTGAAGGTTTATATCTCTTCCTGTTAACCTTAGGAATGAAAATGAATCCCTGGCTATGCAGAGAACACACACCCTGAATCTACTAGAGTCAATCCAATAAGAGTTTGCCCTCACGTTGAAGGATAATGGCAGCAGATGCACGGGAATGCGCCCACCATAAACTCCCCTCCAAATTTCTCTCCATTCTGAGTTTGAACTATGCTGCTGTTCCTTCAGCGGCGTTGCTTCTAAATCCTGGAACTCCCCTCCTAATAGCATCAAAGCTGTACCTAAGTGCCAAGGAGTTCGAACGTTCAATAAAGTAACTCATCACCTCCATCTGTGGGGTAATTAGGGATGGGCAATAAATCCAATCCCATTGAATGAAGTCCTATCCCAGGCATCCGTGTTCAAGTTGCAGCTTCTAACTGAGCAACTATATTCGGTCAGGAACACGTTCAGAAGCAAAGTGTGGGAGTAGAGCAAAAGTGAAAGGCAGTGATGGCTGGGGGTGCGGGGGCATGAGGCAGGAAGTGAATGTGGAGCTATTGGTGCAAGCCTCAATGTTGGTTCCAATGGGTTAGGCTTTACACCTGCTCAATTAACTAAATTGAACCTATTCCTCTTGTGAGGTTCCCTTAGCGTGTGTTACCGTTGTTAATGGGCCCCGAGAGGATGAGCCCATGCTCTTTATCCAGTCAGCTTAAACAGGTGAAAATGTCAGTTTTAAACCAAAGCAGGAGGAGTTTGCCTCTTTCCATGTAGTTTCACAGGAGAATATTCAGCGGTGAATGGCCCTTGTTTGAAAAGTGGGTTAGATTGAAATTCTCACTGAGTAACACTGATACAGGAAAGTTCCCCAAATTACTGTGATTGTGTGGTTAAGGAAATGCCCTAATCGATGGGTTAAAAAAACAGTGTGTAGTAAACAGGCGATCTTGAGTTAAAATCCCAGCGGTGCCTCAGCTTTCCATTGAAGATTCCTCGTTTCAACTTATCTGAAATGCCATATTGTTCATCTAAACAGTAAAGTTATTTTTGTTCCTTTAATCGTTCATGGAATAAGGGTGTCACTGGCTCAGGCATTTAGCCAATCAGCCAGTGGTAATTATCCACCATGACTTCTGTGGGCCTGGAGTCAGATGTAGGCACGATCAGCCAAGGATAAAAGATGCCAAAAGGACATAAGGGAACCAAATGGGTTTTGGTTCCCCTCACGATGGATTTATGATTATCATTATATTCTTAATTCTAGATATTTGTTGAATTCAAATGCCATCATTTTCTGGGGGTGATATTTGTACCTAGGCCTCCAGACACAACCTGACTTTCTGAATAAGCAGTCCAGCAATAATACCACTGGGCCGTTAGTTGCCATGTTGGAGGAGAGAACTGAGCATGGTTTCTCTGCTTGAATGCAGACAGTAGTCATTTGGTGCTGGTATTCCTGTCGCCTATTTTCTCCCCACCAGGGAATGGTTTCCTGCCAACAAATAATTCATCCTATGGTTTGGTAGGAATAACAAGGTAAGGCAGAATAATCTACAGACTTACTGCGGAATATTGCGGTAGTGAGACGGACACCAGGAACTGATCAACCTCATTCTCTGCTGTCAAAATTCATTCATCTTATACCAACAGTAAAAACATTACTGTAATTGCATAATTGTGGCATTTTGTTTCTTTTTGGTGGATTAGTAATCCTATTTAGAAGTCTAAACACTCATCATGTTTTGAGGGAATAAATGTCTCCTTGCCTCAGTCCCTAAGTGACAGAAACACTATTTGGAGAATGTGAGCCCAGTTCCAGGCTTTACACTCGGGGTGGGAGTGTTGCTTGTGTTGAGGAAGCCTCTCAGCAGCTCCACTCTCAAACACTCCCCGATTTTCAGACTTTTCAAAGAGCAGCAGTGGGAAATAAGGGAAATAGACGGACAGAGAGTAGGAGAAAATAAAAGGGGGTGAGCTGAATACCCAGACACAAAGAGAGACAAATAGAGACAGATATTGAGGTAGAGCCTAAAAGGACCAATTCTCCATTCGACACCGCTACTAACTAACTGAAGGGAAAAGACAAAAAGAACCATTTAAGCAGAGCCTTTTAAAACCTGAGGGTGAAGGAAGCAGCATTACAGCCGATAAAAGTCTGTTAAAGTTGTAAAGTTGACGGCAGGAAACTAATGCGCTATTTTGATAAATATACTGAAACGACAAATAAAAGCGGTAATTTCCCTGCATTATATTATGGAATGGCATAACTGACTTGGTTCTGACGTACATTCATGGATCTGAAACGTTAACCCTGTGTCTCTCCACAGATGCTGCCAGGCCTGCAGGGTTTCTCTGTCAATTCCTGTTTCTGTCAATTCCCAGCATCTGCAGCTCTTTGTTTCATGTTGGCTTGAATATTGTTTGGGACACAGTTAGTTACCTCACAGCCCCTTTCCTTCTCCTCATAGGGGAGGCGATACAATCCGTGCACTCAATTGGCGGAAGAACTCATCTGGTTCACTAATGTCCTTTTGGGAAGGAAACTAACTCCCGTACCTGGTCTGGCTTACATGTGACTCCAGGCCCACCGCAATGCGGTTGATTGAATAAATGCTGCCGAGCCAGTGGTGCCAGTTAATGAATAAAAGTACAATTAGTCAGCAAAGCTGTCATCAATAAACGCTGGGAGGGAGGATCTTCCACTCAACAGTTCAAACCAGGGCCGTGGTTCCAAAAGCACCAAATCCGAACCACTAGACAACAAGAGAATACATTGGAGGTGCTTGCATCATTTCTCAACGACAGTTTTTGCCTTTTCATTTTTGATCCTTTTGGTGACAGATCAGTTTCTCCCTGTCTTCGAGTTTTTATCACGTGGAAAGAGACTATCTGGGCCATTGTATCGGCGCATGTCATTAGGCATCTATCTATTCTAATCTCAGTTTTGAGCACTTGGCCCATGTACCTCTGACGCATCAGGGACAAATATCAATTAGAATAATGCTGTGATCTACAAACGGGACTGAGGCTTTGTGACAGTAAAACTGTCTTACAGCCGACTTATGGAACTCATCCTCGTGTTTAGTCACAGAGGGAGATACACAGACACATCCGTCAGGATGACACTGACTCCAGGTGCTTCACGGTCACTCTCTGTCCCCACACATGTTTCGCTGACAACAGGCAGATTTACATGGAGCACAAACAAGTTCTCCAGGCAATGAAACCTGTTGTTGTGAGCTCGGAATTGAAACTAACAGTGAGCTGAAAAGGGTTGCCAACACTGCTCATGCGCAACTTCTAATTTCATACTTTAGCTTCTGGGAATCTGACTGCAAAATCACCTGCTGTACGTTCCAACTTCAGGTGAAGGTGTCACCTTGCGAGTATTGAAAATGGACCAAGTGTGCTCAAGCCAGGCAGGAGTCAAACCTACAACCTGATCCGAAGTCAGATGCGTTATCCATTACGCCACTGGCCCACAGTGGGCACCTGGCTTCTTGTTGAGTTGAGATGTTTACGGAGATCAAGGTGAAAATGTGATACACGAGGTGAGCACCAGCAAAGGCAATCTCTGACAGTGCTTCACTTCAATGGGCCCCACTTTGGGAAATGGTAACTTTCACTTGCAAAAGAAACAAATTTATCCTCAGGTGCCTTCTTCACAGTCACCTCTTTATCCATTAAGGCTTGCCATCATTTTATTGAGTTTCTGGGCTAGTTTACAAATCAATCCAATGAAATGTAATTTACGACCATTATTAATTCTAAACCTTCATCAGTGAAGTGGATGCATACGATGTATTTGCAGGAAACACATTTTGGGAACATAGACTGAAATCGATTTCATAAAGAACCACCCCCTGGCTCTCCTGAATATTAAAAAAATTAGAGGCAACAATGGCTGATGCAGGATTCAAGCCAGCAGCTTCTCACATTTCTAACAGCCAGCTGATGTGAGAAGCAGACCAGAAGACCAATGATGCTGTCTGCTGCCAGGCAACTTAACAATAAATGAGGTGTCAATCATGCAGTGACAGTGTCCCTGCCTCGGATGTAGGAGACAGAGTTGAGGTTTTATCTGCTCCAGAGGTATGTAATAACATATCTGAGAAAGTTGCTGAAAACAAATCTATTCCCCGTTGCTTCAATGAACATTTTCTTATTCTGTCACCATTCTGCTGGGATAGAGCTCTCTCCATTGGCAAATGCATTCAACCATTTGGCCACAGGCAGGCATTGCTGGCGGTGGGTGGTATACATTTTGTCAATGTATCTCAAACACTGGAAGAAGGAAGGAGCAGAAGAGGTGGAATCAGACTTGTCCAGCAAATTGTGAAGGTGATTTGGAACATTCATCAAATGACATTTATCAGGTGCAGACAGAAAGAAGGAGAGCTGCTGGGAAAGATAGAAGTCAAAACTCGAGATAACTCTCTACAGCAACTTAAAATGCGATCTTTCTGTGCAACCTGTTTGATGTTCAGAATTTGTCTGCACACGGGGTGTCAGTTCATTTGTGACCTCCACAGCAGGAGTTAATGACTGACACCAATAGTCCCACGTTAAGTGAATATGACTGTAACACTCACGCATTGAGAGACACCTCCAATGGCCCTGAGTTGCGGGGCTGCAGACAGTACAACGTGGAAGGGAGGGTTAATAATGAGCCATTGTTTCTCCCCCACCCGCTCCCTCACAGGGACAGTGAGAGTGACGTCATAAACCCATGGCGTCATTTCCGTGCGCGAAGAAGCTGTTCAGCCCATCGAGTCCGCAGCAACTCTCTGCCTCTTGTATTTCTCTGTAGTCATTCACAATCGGTGGTATCTGTCCCGAATAATGGTGAACTCTGTCTGTGTCATGCTGCAGTCTCTGACATCCTGATTCTTTTGTCATTCATGTCTGAAACAGCATTGGGAATTACGGCCAGGCATGACAAAAATATTGCAAGCGATGTGTTTCTACTTCATCGGTTTATTCCCATCTCAGAGAGGAAGTTTTACATTCCGTTCGGAGCAGACCGACTGAGAACAGGAGAAGAACATTCAGACCTTCACAAGTGTATCAGCTCTCCTGTGTGGCCTTGGCCAGTGCATCAACGTGAGGTATTTATTTCAGATACATGAAGCTGAGTGAAGTAGACAGCTGATGAAAATGCACAGTGCAGTTCACTGCAAGCCACAGCACTGACCAATAGAAAATAGCAGAGGATGGTTTTGATCCATCGACTGCTGGGTTATGGGCCTAGCACGCTTCCGCTGCGCCACTCTGCTCCCATGAACTACCTGCGTCTCAGGCAAGTATTCAGCTTTCCATCTGGAGTGCAGCATTTCCATTCGATGACGATGTTCAAAGCTTTTCACTATCGTGCACAGACGTGTCACAGCTGTGTAAGTATAACCTTTGTCTAATTTCCCACATTCTGTTGGTCGCTTTATGATTTCGCTTAGAATCACAAAACTTGTCACAGCTCAGATGGAGGCCATACACCCTACCTTAGTTATGCCACATCTCCCCAATAAGCAACTAATTATCACTTTCAGTATCAATCTTTTGCCTTCTCCCTGTAACATCTGCACAGGTACTTTTAACATAGCTGTCCAATTGCATTTTTGTTGATTGAATCTGCCTCTGTCGCTGTCAGATCGTGATTTACCGACCCTAACCACTCCTTGTGTGGGAATGTTCTTCCTCAAGTCACTTTCACTTCGTTTTCATCATGCCTTCAAATATCTGCCTAATCGTTCTCAATCCCTTCAGGCATGGAGTGGTAGAACTTTCACGCCTTTATTTCCACTGTCTAGACCCCTCGTGACTTGGAAAGCTTCGTTCGGATCACTTTACAGCCTTCTATTCCCCAAGGAGAACTGTCTCAACTTTCCAACCCATCTTCATTTCTGACATACAGATACATTTCAAACCTTCAATATTTGGACCTATCTTCAATGCTCCTTACTCACAACACCTTCAATGCCTCCAGACACAATTCTTTTGATGTGGCCTGGCCTGTTTTGTTCTTCCAGTCTCCTCTTTGTCTACGATTCACATGAGCCTGTTCAGCACTATCCCCAATCGCTTCACTTTCCAACTTTCTGAGGTTTCATGTTGATTATTGAGCAGTGCTTCAGCCTAAGAATTCATTCACCGTCGGATTCCCTGTGTTAACATTCTAAAATTCTTGTTCTTCCTTTGAACAAGTGTATCCCTTCGACATGTTCGCTGCAATGGGACATCTATCCTATCCCAAAGTCAGGCAGTGCAACTTCATTTCACGAAGTTGCATTTTGAGATAATTAATTGGGTACTTTGGCAAAACACGTGTGGTTGTTCAGATGTGAAACTGGAACTTCTGGCGTTTATAAATGCTGTAAGACCCAAAACAAGAATCATATCCCTGGACCAACGAGCCATCTGTAGACCACAGGGGCCAATCCTCAACCAGCTGGGATTCGCTTCATGTGACTTACATCCCACAATGCTTCATGAATTCCAACGATCAAACAGTTTCCCGAACATAATCCCTTGACCATGATTATTCTTGGAACAAAACCAAAATTGCTGGAAAAGTTCAATACGTCTGGCAGTAATTGTGAAGGAAAATCAGGGTTACTGTTTAGTGTTGGGTGAATCTTTCTCAGAACTGACTGTTTCGACTTATTTCCCAGGACATGGCTCACAGCCTCACCTGTTGGCCAGGCAAGTGGATATCTGAAAGCTCTTTAACTTTTATGAAGGTTTGTGTTGATTCTGCCATGACAGGCAGTGAGTTACCTTTTGCCACTGTTGGTAGCCTGAATGAAATGTTTTTTCCTGCTGTTTTGATTCCTGTCACAAGCAAAACGGAGGAAGCAAACAGCCCTCGCATTCATTCCCAGCTTTTGCCCACATTCATCACGATATGAATCCGTGCAAAAACACCCCAATGGATTTGAAATCCATTGCCTTAACCCTTAACCAAGAGATGCTTGTTAATATTAACAGCAGAGTTCATAAAGGGAGCACGTAGATAAAGTCTGCTTGAATTTTCCACAGCACTCAAAAAGGGGTCAAAAATGTCATAGCACAAGGTCAGAGTTCATGGTGTTGTCTAATAATTGAGCATGGACTTCCTATTGTTTAATTAACAGAACACACAGAATCAGGATTAAAGGTTACATGTCATGTTGAAATACCCACCCCCCACAACTCACCCACCGTACTCTAATGTACACTATTTGATGGGCACTGTTCTCTCAGAAATCTTTCAACTTGATGTAATTCATTCAACCTGCCACATTGCACATTACCAGATCTAAATGAGCCACATCCCACATTCCACCCCAATTGCATCTTCTGCATCTTTGAAGAGTTATGGAAACATTTTTCTCTGAAATTTATCACCTTCATAAAAAAGGGGCTTGACAGTGAAACAAAATTCGGAAGCCATTCTTTTCTTGGCACAGATTATTTACAGAGTTCAGCATTATGGGTGTGTAGTTCCTTACTCCACTCTGTGTCTGTAAGTTTCTTGTTATTAGTTCTGCAGCCTCCAAAGAATGTGTACATAATATTTGATAAAAATGAACAACTTCAGTCAAGGCCACTAAAACGTTGATCATCTGTGTGGCTACCAAGGTGTCTCAGTAAGTGGGATGACTGATTGAATCCTTTCCCACTCTCAGAACAAATGCATGGTTTCTCTCCCGTGTGAATTCTCTGGTGTGAGACCTGATGGAAAGACTGGCTAGATCTCTTCCAACACTTGGAGCATTTATTGACATCTGCTAAGTGCGATCTCACTGGTGTGTAGCAGGTAGGATGTTTGAGTGAACCGTTTCTAAACTTAAAGCAATTATCGAGTCCGAGAGATATTCAGCACAGAAACAGAGTCTTTGGTCCTTCTCATCCATGCCAACCAGATTTCCAAAATTTATCTCGTCCTGTTTGCCAACATTTGGCCCATATCCCGCTAAACCCTTCCTGTACATGTATCCATGTCGATGCCTTTTATATGTTGTGTTTATACCAGCCTACACCATTTCCTGTGTGAGTTCATTCCTTACACACACCATCCTGCGTGTCAAAACATTACACCCTGTGTCCCTTTAAACACTTTATCCTCAAACCTTAAACCTATAACCTCAAGTTTGGACTCCACTGCCCTGGGAAAAAGACCTGATCACTACCCCTCATGGTTTTACTAACTTCGATAAAGTCACCCCTCAGCCTCCATTCCCAGTGTAAAGAGCCCAATTTTATTCAGCCTCTCCTTCCGGATCATCTGCTCCAACACTGGCAGCTTCACTATCAACCCTTTCATCTTTCCTTGAGCAGGGAGAAGAGGATTGAAAGCAGTTTGCGTGGTTTCATCTGTGTGTATTAACGTGGTTAATGGGTACAGAGAGGATGAACACATCCCCTTTATCCCACCAATTTAAATTGTGAAAATATCGGTTTTAAAGCAGTGTAAGAGGAGATTGTATCTTTCTGTGCATGTTTACTGGAAATGTTCAGCTGTGAACTGTCTGTCCTTAAAAAACAACGGTGTTTGAGTTAAATGTTCACTGATTAACACTGAGGTAGAAAAAAAACGTTTCTGTGTTTGGGAGTTGAAATTCATGAACATATGGATTGGAGCTGAATCAGCTTGTGTGGTGCTGAAGCAGCTTGTGTGGTGCCGTGGCTTATTTGGCTCATGTGCCTTTCTAACAATCAGCATAGCTGTGGTTTGAGTCCCACAGGTGCCTATGGCTTAGATTGACAGTATCTCGTCCAAACCTCTTGTAAATAGTGCCAGTTGCTTGGTTCCTGAAAGCTGAAGTGGCTTGCTTTTTGTATTTAAACTCAATGCATTATTATTCCTCTGCTCCCACTCCAGTTACCTCAGCCTAACCCAACTGGCTGTTTTGTTTGTTGCTGTTTTGTGAACTGTAACAATTAACAATTGTCAGCTACTCAGAGAGAGAAATTTTGATAAGTATCCCGATTTGACAGAAAAACCTGATCACTTTGCCTAAGATGACATGATTGAAATGCATAACTAATCTAGTTCCAAAAAACAATCTGTGGACCTGAAAGGTTACCTCTCTTCTGCTCTACAGATGCTGCCAGGCCTGCTGAGTTTCTTGGTCAATTCCTGTTTCTCTTTCAGACTTTCAGCATCTGCAGTTCTTTGACTTCTGTTAACTTGAAAAATTTCTGGGACAAAACAGTCCATCTATCAGCTCCATAGCTTCTTTCCTGCTCCTGAAAATCAGTCATCACAATAAACGAGCCGAATAGAACTCCCATTCCCTGACCGAAACCGTAACCAAGCCTGCGGCAGTGAAAGCGCCAAATCCTAACCACTGCACCACCAGGAAGGGCACTTCAGACTCTTGTATCTTTTCTTACCGACACTGCTTCTGACTTTTTATTTTGTACCACTTTGGCTGCAGATCAGTTTCTCCCTTTCACCAAAATTCCCTTTGCCTTTTTAATTACCTGCTGCACCTGCAATCCTACTTTTAGCGATTCATGCACAATGGCACCAAAGTCCCTCTGCACAGCAGCATGTGCAATTTTTTTACCATTTAAAACATAGTCCATTTTGCATTATTCCTCCCAAAATAAATGTCCTCACACTCATCAACATTGTACTCCATCTGCAGGCCTTTGCTCACTCACTTAGACTATCTACATGCCTCTGCAGACGTTTAATGTCTTCTGCACACTTTGCTCTATTCACGTCTTAGTGTCATCTGCACATTTTGACACACCGCACTTAGTCCTCAATTCCAAATCATCCGTGTTAATTGTAAACAATTGTGGTCCTAACACTGATCCCTGAGGCACACCACTCGCCACTGAACGCCAATGAGATTAAAAGAAACACCCATTTAACCCTACTCTTTGTTTTCTACTGGTCAACCAATCCTCTGTCCATGCCAATACATTGCCTGTAATATGGTGCAACTTTATCTGATGTAGCAGCCTTTGTTGTGGCACTTGCCTTCTGGAAATCCAGATACACCACATCCACAGGTATCCCATTGTCCACATTGCAAGTAATGTCCTCAAAGAATTCCACCAAATTAGTTAAACAAGACCTACCCTTCATGAACTCATGAACCCCAGTTGGACAATTTATATCCAGATGTCTTGCTATTTCCTCCTTTAATATAGATTCAAGCATTTTCCCCACTGCCGAAGTTAAGCTAACTGGACCAAAGTTACCGGCTTTTTGCCTAATTCCTTTTTTAAACAGTGATGTCACATTGGCTGATTTTCAAGCTGGGGATCCACCCCAGAGTCCAGTGAATTTTGGTAAATAGTTGCTCGTGCATTTACTCTGTCCCCAGTCACCTCTTTTAGTATCCTGGGATACAGTTCATCAGGGCCAAGAGACCCCCATGTCTACTGTTTGCCACATTACCTTGCCCAGAACAGCCTCCTTAGTGATAATGATAATCTCTGTCACAATCAGTGAGAGTTTCACATCAGAGGTGAATTAAATGGAAGACCCATTGAAATACATTTCTTTCATTAGCTCAGAAACAGTACTACAGAAATGCTCTTTATTGAAACATACAAGTGTTATTGGCGATGTAACCGATTGAATGCAGAAAGGTCCGTTCCCTTCTGGGGCCGCCTGGGAACGGAGTGTCTAATATCAGAATGGAGGGCGCACATTTAAGGCAGAGTCGAGGTAAAATTTATTCTCTGAGATGGTTGTGAATCAGTGGATTCCTTTACAGAAGAAGGTTGTGGAAGCTGGGCCACAAAGTAGATTTAAGGCTGAGTTTGAAAGATTTTTAGCAGCAAGGGTACCAGAGGTTAAAGAGAAATCTAAGAAAATGCAGTCCAGGATCATCAGGTCAGGATTGTTGGCCGAAGAGCCTGTTTCCACACTGTAGGAATTCCCTGATTATCTGCTCATTTCATAACAGAGCAGACTTGATGGGCTGAGTTGTCTCCTTCTCCTCCAAAACTGCATCATGTTAATATAAAGCTGCAAAACTGACCGGAGCAAATTTTGCTTAAAAACGGGTAGATCCCATCGGGACACTGAACCTCAGTGATATTTGCAAAGAACAACAAACAAAAGGGCAGTCATTGTCAGAAGTGGGATTCAAACGCACAACACCAGTCATTGACCAGAACAGCCAGCTTTACAGTGGAAAGCGTCTATTTCTTGACGCTGGCGCCTTCGACCACTCGGCCATCCCAACACACCTTGGCTGCTCCAGAGTGACCTGTATGCCAGGGTAAACAGGAAAAGCCAGAACAGCACCCACACTGAGCCTGGCTCCATTAGGCCCACAGTCACCTCTCACAAACCACCGTTGCCCTTCACTTTTCCTGGCCTCCCCCTTGTTCTTGTCTTAAACAATTGCACGTCAGGAAATTGTAGCTGACATTGCTGATGCAGATCTGTAATATAGATTGAACTGACACCGCCTGGTCTATGACATAATTCTACATCTAAAGAACAGTCAATATTTCATAGTTACTATTGCAAATAATAACCATGAACATGGCGCGGCAGTGAAGGCACTGGATCCTTATCAGCAGACTGTGAGGGAAGACGTATACCTCTACCACCCTGGTCACTGCCTGATTCAGCATTCCATCTCTCATCCTTCTGCACATGATCCCTTCAGCTCCATCTTGTTGTTGTCGCATTGTCTTGGTTAATAATGCACAGACTATCCTGCCATCTATTACATTGCAGTTTCTAATGCATGAAACCCTAGCTGACAGGGCACAGCCTTCGCTCTGTAGCGCAGTATTGAAACAAATGCTCTTGTTAAGCACCAGTCATGAGTTTACTTCTAACTGGAGGAGATGAGAATGTTTGTACAACTGCCGCATCCAATATCCGAAGGAGGGTTTTCAATCTTGCCTGAAATTATGCCAGTGTCATTTCCTCCACAGGCCAGCAGTGTGGTGAGGTGAGGTATTATAAACTGTAGGTTGACAAGGAAACAATGGGGGACCAACACGGAGAGGGGAGCGGCCGAATGCTTTATTTCTTTGCTGTAGTCAGATTCTGGTTTTGAAGTGTGAAATGGGACTATAGAACCCAAATGGGTGAAATCCTACTTTCTCGGGGTTGGTCTCTGCTGAGGCCTTTGTCACCTTCTGGGAAATGTGTCTGTGTATTCCCTTCTGAGGGTGAAAGTGTGGCCCAGTTCCCCAAGGGAACGTGAACATCTCAAACAGCCAGTCCATCACCCTGTAGCACACAAGGCTATGGGCCAAGGCTGGAAACTGGGATGTTGAGCCTCTTTCTCTGCTGTAAAAACACAATGATTCAATCATTTTGGAGGAAAAACAACTGTTGAAGAAATAAAAAAAAAAGAAGCCAAGAGTTGTGCCATTAAGAAACGATGCACACATGTCTGCCGCTATCCCTGTTGGTCTAGTGTTTAGGATTCGGCACTTTCACTGCCTCAGCCCGGGTTCGATTCCTGGTCAGGGAATCAAGTTTTATTATTCCTTCTGGTGACAACGCAAAGGCAGTGCAACTCTGTCTGCAATCCTTTCAATGACAGTTCCTGACCCCGAGAACATCAGGGTCCATATTCCAGCCGCTCGAAGAGGGGCAAGGTGCCTTAGCCGTCACTGCTCAGTCAGGCTACTCACCTTTGTGTTGTGTTGTTAGCAGGGACATCAGCAGGAAGGGGAACATTCACAAGATAAACAACCAGCAAAGATAATCACAGTCGCCACTTCAATTCAATTGTCTCCCCTTTGTGACGCAGTGAGTTTCACTGCCATTTGTCGTCAGGAAGCTACAATTCACCCGATCGAGTCTGCTCAGCCATTCAATGAGAGCGCTGCTGATCCGATAAATGTCAACTCCACTTTCCTGCTTTTCCACCATAACCTGACGTAAACTCGAGCCTAATCACAACATCATATATTACCGATATTTTTCAGAAGTTTAGATGAGTTCAGTGACCTGTGCATGTTTGCATGAAATTGAATAATATGAAATGAGCGAAAAACAGCCCTTCCCACAGTTCAACCCAGTGCAGGGTCAGCCATATGACAAAAGTGAGAGAACAAAAACGTTACCTCCATTTCTCCCAGCACACATTTCTCTCTGAACGAGTTGAATATTTGCAGCATTTTTCATTATAATTGTGACATTTTCATGGACAGATCGTCACTCAATCCACAAATAACTGTGCTTCCAAAAACTATTTTGTCTCAGATTTAAATTGCTGTGTATCTTTTCATACAGCTTGAGGTCCCAATAATCCCTGCTCCATGTCAATAGAAGCTTCTCCGGGTGAGGTTGGAGCTCACAGACTCGGCATTTCATGCGCCTCTAAATCGTCATAGAAGGACGCATGCTCACCGACTGTGTCACTTCTATCTGTATCCCCCGGTTACTGTCTGATTCACCATTGTATCTCTCATCCTTCTGCACATCATTGCCGTGGCTCTATCTCGATTTTGTCACATTGTCTTGGCTCATAATGCACAGAATATACCGTCATCTATTATCACAGCGTATGTCTGCACGCTCATTGCCATCCCCATTTACGGTTATATCTTCGTGGCTGCGTCACTGAGTTTCCCTGGGTCTGGGCCCAGGAACTGAGATTATATGCTTGTATGCAGCAATGGTTACTTCCTTTTGTGAGTGAACTGATGAAATATCCAATGTTAAACTAGATTACTATTGAAAGGTACATTTTAACATGAGCCAGCACTTTCCACTGAGTCTTTAATATTTAGTAGAAATCGATCAATCTCAGTCTTCAATATACTCATTGATGGAATCTCCACAGTCTCTGGTAGCATTGTAATTACATATTCCAGCCCTCTGTGAATCCCCACATTACAGTGCACTGCTTGGAAAATATTCCTGTTGTGGATCTGCCACTGTCGTTATTACTCTTTGCATGCAAACTCGTTCATGTGGTGCCGTGATCGTATAGTGGTTAGTACTCTGTGTTGTGGCCACAGCAACCTCGGTTCGAATCCGAGTCATGGCAGTGGGTGCTTGCAGTTTTTTTTTAATACCTTGTGCCATGCTACAGAAATGTGGCAATTATCAAACATTTTTACGTGAACATATTCTTTGAGGTGGTGACAATCATCTGTCAACCCTGGCTCTCTCACATATCTGCATGTGATGTGTCAGAATTCAAACCCACCACTTGGAGAATTTTCTCCCTCCCACAATCACTAACTCTCCTTTACGTCCCTCCTTCCACTTCAGTGAGGCACTGCACAATCTAACATCTATTTTCACACTGACATCCTTCATTCTGTCTTGTTGCGGTCAGTGTTGCTGCGTGAACGTGGCCTGTGTCACCACCGGGAACTTTAAGCCAGGCGAAATATTTCAATACTGGGACGTTAAGATCAAGACTCGTGGAGCAGCTTTTACTAACATGCACCAGTGATTATTGGAACATCAGGCTTAGGAAAACAACCCATGGCAATAATGAGCAAAATGGACTGCATCAGAAAAGACCAGTTTCTGTGGCTTTCTGCATCATTTATTATATTAGTTCATTTGGCTACAGTGAGAGTATTGTGCGCAGTTCTTTCATTCACGCTATGGTGGGATGTGATAGCACCAGAAACGGTGCAGCAGAGACTGACCAGGAACTTGTCTCAGCTGAAGAGTTTCCGTTACGAAGAGAGATCGAACAGACTGTGGTCGTTTTTCCTAGAGCAGAGGAGATGTACAAAATAATGTGGGTAGACTATGTAAACGCTTCCCTTGATGGAGGGATCAATCACCAGGAGCCATAGATTTAATGTAAGAGGAAGGAAGTTTTGAGTAAATTTGCAGAAAAACGCTTTCAGCCAGTGGGTGTTTGGAATCTGGAAGCCACTTTTGCAAGTGTCCTAGAGACAGATATCCTGATGACATTAAGAAGCATTCAGATATGAATTTGAGATGCTGTGGCATTGACGATTATGGGTGAAGCAATAGAAACAGAATTTGGATACTGAAGCGATTGTATGTGATTGGTGCACACGTAAAGGGCTTAAGGGGCATTTGTACCTGATGCCCTCATTAGCATTGTGGTCACTCTCCCCACCTTTCACGAGGGAGACTGGGGTTCAATTTCTTACTGGGCCCAACCCAAGCACTTTTGGGGAATTTCAGCAAAAAGGACCCAGCTTCGATTTTAGCTTCAGCTGATGCCTGCATGGAGTTTGCACATTCTCACTATGTCTGCGTCTGAGTGCTTCAATTTCTTCCCACGGTCGAAACGTATGCAGGTTAGGTTAATTGAACACATAGAACACAGAAAAGTACAGCACAGGCCCTTCGGCCAACAATGTTGCGCCGAAATATTATCCTGCTCTAAGATCAAACTACCCTGCATACTTTATATTTTATGATCGTCCATGCGCCTGCCCAAGACTCGCTTAAATGTCCTGGATGCACCTAACTCGAATGCCGCCGCCGAGAGTGCATTCCACGCACCCGCCACTCTCTGTGTGAAGAACCTACCTCTGACATCTCCACAATACCTTCCTCCAATCACCTTAAAAGTATGCCCTCCCTCCCCCGCCAATAATAGTCACTTCTGCTCTGGGGAAATGTCTCTGGGTCTCCATGCTTTCTATGTCTCTCATCACCTTATTTACCTCAATCAAGTCACAGCTCATCCTTTTTCGCTCGAAAGAGAAAAGTCTGAGCTCCCTCAACCTTTCCTCATAAGACCTGCCCTCCAGTCCAGGCAGCATCCTGTTAAATCTCCTCTGCACCCGCACTGAAGCTTTCATGTCCTTCCTATAATGAGGCGATCACAACTGAACACAATATTCCAAGTGTGACCGAATCAGGGTTTTCAGCAACTGAAGTATAACCTTGCCGCTTTTAAACTCAATTCCCTGGCCACTGAAAGCCAACACACCATACTACTTCTTAACTACCCTGGTAACTTGGGTAGCAAATTTGAGGGGTCAATCAATGTGGACACCAAGGTCCCTCTGTTCCTCCACATTGCCAAGAATCCTGCAATTAACCCTATATTCTGCATTGAAAGTCAACCATTCAAAATGAATGACTTCACACTTTTCCAGGTTGAATTCCATCTGCCACTCCTTGGCCCAGCTTTGCATCTTGTCAATGTGCCATTGCAACATCCAACAGCCCTCCACACTACCCGCCATGCCACCACCCTTCTGTCATCATCAAACCGATTAACCCACCCTTCCACTTCCTCATCCAAATCATTTATAAAGACCACAAAGAGTGGGGTTCCCAGAACACATTCTTTCAAAACACCACTGATCGCCGAGCTCCAGGCTGAATAATTTCCATCCATTGCAACCCTCTGACTTCTATTGGACAGCGAATTCTGCCTCCAGACAGCCAAATTTCCATGAATCCCATGTCTCCTAGCTTTCGAAATGAGCCTAACTTGGAGAACAAAATCAAATGCTTCTCTGAAATCCATGTCTACCACATCCGTTGCTTGATCTTCATCAATGTCATTTTCCACATCCTCAAAGAATTCAGTAAGGCTTCTGAGGTCTGACCTGCCCGTCATAAAGCTACACTGACAAACAAATTGTGCTTGTCCAAATAATTATAAATACTGTCTCTCAGAATCCTCTCCAATAATTTGTCCACCACAGAATGACTGACTGTTCTGTAATTCCCAGGATTATCCCTATTCCCCTTCTTGAACAGGAGAGTAACACTTGCCTCCCTCCGATCATCTGGTATTATTCCAGTAGGCAGTGAGGACGCAAAAGTCATCACCAAAGGCAAAGCATTTTTTCTCTTGCGTCCCATAACAACAGTCGGCTTATCCCTTCTGTCCCAGGGGACTTATCTATCCTCATGTTTTTCAAAATCTGTAACACATTCTCCTCCTAACATCAACCTGAGTGTATCTGCCTTTGTCATGCTATCCTCACAATCATCAAGGTCCCACTCACTGTTGAACACTGAAGCAAAATATTCATCAAGGCCCTCCCCTACCATATCTGACTCTGACCACAAGTTCCCTCCCACTTTCCCTGGTAGGCACCACCGTTACTCTGACCATCCTCTTATTCCTCACAAAAATATAGAATGTCTTGGGATTTTCCTTCAGCCAACTGTGGATCCTTGGGGACTGTGGGAGGAGTTACAGTGACCCATCCAAGCTGCAAACACATCGGTGCAATCACACCAGGAATAAACTGTTGACTTGCTGGATGTGTGAGAAGGCATTCACAGTGGTTTCACACTGGAAAGGGGCTGTTTCCCTGCTGGGGGAGTGGCAAGGAATTCATACAATTATCCCACCTGCTGGCACACCAATGCGTCCACACTGGGGAGAGACCATTCACCTGCTCCAGGTCATCCAGACTGTGGAAACACCAACAGATTAACTCTGAACAGAGACCATTTAAATGTGCAGATTGTGAGAAGTGCTATAAAAGCTCAAGGGGACCGATGTACTGTCAATATGCTCACACTGAAGGGAGAGCGTTCATGTGCTCTCACTGTGGGGCTGGGTTCAGTGCACCATCAACCCTCATTGTACACCAGCAAATACACACTGGGGAGAGGTCATTCACCTACTCTGTGTATGGGAGAAAATTCACTCAGTCATACAGCTTGATGAAACAACAGTGGGTTCACAAGTAACTGCAGTAATTGGATTTTTCATTTGCTTGCTCATGGGATCATGGCATCAGAAGCTCAGCAAGCTTTTATCGTACGTTTTAACTGCCCAGAGGATGGTTCAGAATCAAACTAATGGTTATAGCTTGGATTCACATGGAGGTCAGAATAACAATGGTTCCCAGACCCAATGGCACTGAGTTGATTTTCTGGTCTCTTGTCCTGTTTCTGAAACAATAGTGAATACATTGTTACAGTTGATTTAAAAGTGAAAGACTAAAATGGGTTTTATTCTGATTCAGCATGCCCTGCTGTTTTCTCAGTTGTTATTGACAACCTCATGGCCGTCACACCATCACCTGTTCCAGAGAGTGTTACAGGAAACGGGGGATGGTCAACTCCATCTGGTCACTCAAAGGGTCACTGGACCTGAAAGGGTAACTCTGATTTCTTTCATAGATGCTGCCAGGCCTGCTGAATTTTTCCAGCAATTTCTGTTTTTGTTTCTGATTTCCTGCATTTGCAGCTTTTCCGTTGCTTTTCAATATTCACTTTGTCTGTTTCAGAGGAGCCTCATTGATAGGTTTGGTCATTTTGGAAATTGAAAGTTAAGCCACAGATCAGGCAATGATCTCATTGAATGACAGAACAGGCTGAGGGGCCGAATGGTCTACTCCTGTTCCAATAAAAGTTTTCCATCTGCAGCTTGTGGCAATATTTCCCCTCACTCTTCACTTCACATGCGTGACTGTTACACTACATGCTATTACTGGCTGAACAAATCTCCTGTGTTTGAACTAAGTCTGTTACTATTCCATGTTCCATCTTCGCATGCCCGGGTTTGACTCTCATCAGAGAATTTTGTCTTGACTGCAGAAATTCACCAAAGATCCTCAGGCAGCACCTTCCAAACCCACGACCACTTCCATCTGGAAGAACAAGGGCTGTTGATGTATGGGAAGATTACCACATCCACGTTCCTCTCCAATTCACTCACCATCCTGACTTGGATATATATCACAGTTCCTTCACTGTCGCTGGGTCAAAACCCTGGAATTCCCTCCCTAACTGCATTGTGGGTCACCACACAGAAGGTGGACTGCACCAGTTCAAGAAGGCAGCTCACCACCACCTTCCCAAGGGCTACTACTGATGGGCAAGAAATGCTGGCCCAGCCAGGGACACCCACATGCCACAAATTAATTTTTAAAAATACTGTGTGGAGGATACTGGATTCTTATTCCCCTGGAACAAACGCAATGTTGCTGGAAAATCTCAGCAGTTCTGGAAGCATCTGTGACCTTTCCTCGCTCCCCTGGGATCCACCAAACCTGCTTATTTCCACTTCCACTTTCTTTCTGTGAGAAACAGTCCCTGCTCACAAATTCAGCCTGAGTCAAAGCCTTGGAACAGGACAATTTTATTCTGTACGAACTTGCAAGAAAGGGTGTCTGCTAGACAGGCACACACACACACAAAGCATGTTAAACATTCTTATACAATTTACGAGTTGCAGAATCACGCCTCCCTGCTCCCATTGGTCTTATCCTATCATTCCCCGGCCTGCCTGACTGCCCTTGTTTATTGTTCCCTTTACTGCTGGCCAAAGGCCCCATTCCCTTGTTTACTGCAATCCTTATTTGCTATCCTAAAGAGCGCTAGACATGCTGTACGTGCGAATAGTCAGGTTTGCAGAAATAAGCCTCTGCTACAACACCCCTATCTCTACCATGTCCTTTTCTGCAAAAAGAATGTTTCTGGTCGTGCTAACTTCCATCTTTGCAGAACCTAATCTCTGGTTAATGATATATTTCTGCTACAAAATCTTGTGAATTCCTGCGTCTGCAAGATCCTACAATTCATCCGACTTCTGCAGAAACAACAAGTTTCATTTCTCACACCCTCACCATTTCCACTGCCAACCAGACACAGCAAAATATCCCATGCATACTGAGACCAATGGACACACTGGGAACATCAGGGATCAGACTGTCAGGAAAATGGAGCAACACTTCCAATGCCTGAGCGAATCAGAGTGAACCCTTCAGTTACACACTTTATCACTAAGCCCGGTAATCTCTCTCCATTACCATTGTTAAGATGGAAATGTTTCCTTTATTATTGGGAACGGAATATCCAGGAAATGTTACATTCAGAAATGTTACACAAAATGAAAAAGAGGTGTGGGAGATCTCTGAGTGAGGGATGATATTTGTTTGAAAAACACAGAAGGTCTTACATCAAATTATCAACGTATTGTTTTAATCTCATTGTTTTCTTGTGCAAAGTGCCAGTTGAGTTGAGTTTGGGGAGATATTTCCACCGCGAAGCTGAGTGGCTGTGACCAAAACTGATAGAAGGACCTTTGTGATGTGGGTCTTTGTGACTACATCACATTGTAGAACCGACATTCCCCGGAACAGACAGAATGGGAACTGCAGATGCTGGGGAATCTGAGATAACAAAGTATGGAGCTGAATGAACGCAACAGGCCAAGCAGCATCATAGGAGCACAAAAACTGACGTTTTGGGCATAGTCCCTTCATCAGAAAAGGGGGATGGGGAGAGGGTTCTTAAATAAATAGGGAGAGCGGGGGAGGCGGACCGAAGATGGAGAGAGGAGGAGACAGGTGGAGAGGAGACAGACAAGTTAAAGGGGCAGGGATGGAGCCTGCAGAGGTGAGTATATGTGGGGAGGTAGGGAGGTGATAGGTCAGTCTGGGGAGGATGGACAGGTCAAGAGCGTGGGATGAGGTAGTAGGTAGGAAATGGAGGTGCGGCTTGAGGTGGGAGGAGGGGATCGATGGGAGGAACAACAGATAGGGAGGCAGGGAGGAGCTGGGCTGGTTTTGGGATACAGTGGCGGGAGGGGAGATTTTGAAGCTGGTGCAATCCACATTGATACCATTGGGCTGCAGGGTTCCCAAGCGGAATACGAGTTGCTGTTCCTGCAACCTTCAGGTGGCATCGTTGTGGTACTGCAGGGGGCCCAGGATGGACATGTCTTCTCAGGAATGTGAGGGGGATTTGAAAATTTCCCGGAACATTCTGTAACCAACATTCCCCGGTACATTTTCGAAGCGACGTTCCCCGGAACATTCTGTATCTGATTTCTTTGTGAACGGTTGGATGCCAGTTAATTGAGGAAAAGATTAGATCCCAAGGGAACGAAGCCTATTGCAGGGAAAAGGAAACACTGCTTAGAAGATCCCTCAGGCAGGTGAATATGTTTTCCCTGAATGTACATTTCTTCACAACAGAGAATCAAACATAATTTAGACTAAAAGACAGAAATTTCCAGCCTCCTTTTGTCTTCAAGGAACTGGCAGGAAATCCTTCAGGACGGCCATGTGTTCACGTTCCTTATTAGGAACTGTAAAGAACTGACCTGTGTTCGCTGTCGAGTGATCAAGTGTTTGGGAATATTCCTGGAAACGATCTGTTCTTATGGATGCGTGCCTCTGTGTTTGAGCAGGGAGAGATTCTTGTGTTTAACGTTACATTTTATAGTCATTCAGACCTTGCTATTTGCGAATTCAGCTCCAATTATTTCAGTGAATCTCTGAGTATCGTGATGCATTTGAAAATCTCACTCTGTCCACAAATAAACTGGTAACTTTGCCTCCAGGCTGATGTACTCTTTATTTATTTTCCTTCCTCACAGTTAACGTAGTGACGATCTACGTCCTGCTTTATAAAGATTGTGGATTGTCTCCATGTGTCAGACGTTACCTGGGGGCCATGGCAGTGGCGGATCTACTGGTCATTATCCTCGACCTGATATTGAGACACATTCCCATTGTTTATCCGGAACAGTTTTACTTCCTGTGGTCCATCCCCATCCCTGTGTGTAATATCCACGCCGTCCTGCTTTATGCAGCCACTGACTGTTCTGTCTGGTTCGCCATCACTTTCACCTTTGATCGATTTGTGGCCATTTGTTGCCAGAAGCTGAAAAGTAAATATTGCAGTGAGAAAACGGCGGTTGTGGTTCTGGGAACAGTGACTGTGCTGAGCTGTTTAAAGAGCATTTTCTGGTATTTGATGCTCCCAGCTCGCTATTGGCTGGTGAACGCCCCCTGGATTTTTTATGCAACTCTCGGTGTTTATTTTTCTCGTGTCTGGATACTAATGAAGTTCCTCCACCACATTCTAACCCCGGCTCTCCCATTTCTCCTGATTCTGCTGCTCAATGTTTTCACCGTCAGACACATTTTAGTGACCAGCAGAGCCCGCAGGAGACTCCGGGCTCACACCAATGGGGACGGTCAGTTTGACACAGAAATGAGAAATCGAAAAAAATCCATCATTTTACTGTTTGTGATCTCGGTCAATTTCAACCTGTAATGGTCAATGTTAATGGTGTTTTCTATGTGGGTCAGGAGGTTTAATTTGGGGCCTAATTCTATACATCTACAGCGATTTGTGCAGGAACTGGGCTTCATGCTGCAGCTCCTCAGTTGCTGCACAAACACTGCGATTTATGCCGTGACCCAGACTAAGTTCAGGCAGCAGCTGAAGAATGTGCTGGAATATCCCTTTACCTAAATTCATCAAAAAATCAAATTCACTCATTAATCAATCCATCCGGGATTTTCTCATTTCAGTTCAATGTTTCAGCAATGAAGCAGCCTGTCGCTATGGTAACAGACTGAGGGTAGTGCTGGTTTATCCAACCTTATCCCACAGGGGGTTACAGGGAAACATGTCAATGTTTCTCTGAACTCACAGGCCAAAGAGAAAAGGCACCATTCCACTGACTGCATCCATAACTTCAATATGCAATTAACGTTCATTAAAAAGTGCCAAGCAGCACAGCAAACTATATTCTTGTTTGACTTTGTGTGGAAGAAGCTCAGCTGGAGTGAGACAGGCTCCATCCCTGTCCGTCCAACCCTGTCTACCTCCCTGACCCTCCCTGCCCCTCTCCCTGTCCCTCCATATCCGTCGCTCCCTCCCTGTCACTCGCTCTATGTCCCTCGATCTCTCCCTGTCCCGTGCTCCCTCCTTTGCTCCCTCTATATCCCTCGCTACCTCCCTAGCTCCCACCCCAGCCATCCCTCCCTCTTTCTCTCGCTCCTTGACTCCTCATCCCTTGCACCTTCTCCCACTCCCTCCCTTGCCCCCATCCCTTGCTCCCTCCCTATCCCTGTCCCTTGCTCCCCGTATCTCACTCCCTTGTTCCCTGTCCTCCCTCCCTGTTCCTCACTCCCGCCCTTGCTCCCAGTCCGTCCTTCACTCCCTCAAGAACCACATCCCTTGCTCACTCACTCCTCTCCCTCCCTTGCTCCCTCCCCCTCCCCTTAGCTTTCTCTCTACCATCTCCCTGACCGTCCCTCACTCTTTCACCCCTCCCTGAGACTCGCTACCTCGCTTCCTCCCTGTCACTCCCTTCCTTATTCCTCACTCCCTGCCATCCATCCCTTTTTCCCACTCTCCCTCCCTCCCCTATCCCTCAGTCTCTCCGTCCCCTATGACCCTCACTTGTTCCCACCCTCCCTGCCTCTCGCTCACTCCCCATCACTCGCATCCTCCAAACCCCCGTCCCTTGCTCTCGTCCTCCCCATCCCTCACCCCCTCATTTACTCCTTACCGCTCCCTGTCCCTCGCTCCCTCCCTCCCTGCCCCTTGCTCACTCCCCGTCACTCTGTCCCTCCCCGTCCTTCATTCCGTCCCTACCCCGTCCCATCCTCCCTATTACTCACTCCCTGTCCTTCGTTCCCTCGCTTGCTCCCTCCCACCCGCCTCCCCATCACTCCCTCCCCGTCCCTCGCTCCCGGCCTCCCCATCCCTCGCTGCCATGCTCCCTCCCTCCTCCATCCCTCGACCCACATTCCTGGCTCCCTCACTCCCTGTTCCGCACTTCCCCCGTCCCTTGCTGCCTTCCTCCCCATCCCTCACTCACTCACCCCCTCGCTCACTCCCGCACTCCACCTGTCCCTCGCTCCCTCCCTCCATGCCCCTCCCTCTATCGCCGTCCCTCTCTACCCCCGCCTCCCCGCCCATCCCTCGCTCAGTCCCCGCCCCTTGCTCCCCATCTCCGTCCCTGTCCATCCCTGTCCCTTGCTCCCTGTCCCTGTCCTATCTCCCTGTCCCTATCCATTGCTCCCTTCCTGTCACTTTCTCCCTCTCCTTGTCACAGTCTCTCGCTCCCTCCCTGTCTGTCCAAACCTGTCCCCCTCCCTGACTCACCCTGTCCCCCTCCTTGTCCCTCCCTCTCCCATGCATCCTCCCTGTCCCACACTCCCTGTCCCTGTCCTTTGCTCCCTCCATCTCCCTCCCCCTCTTTGTCCATCTTTATCCGTGTCCCTGTCCCTAGATCCCTCCTGAGCTTCCCTGTCCCCCTCCCTGTTCCTGTGCCTGCTCCTTGCTCCCTCTCTGTCCCTCACTCCCTGTCCCTTTCCTTGCTCCCTCCCTGTCCCTCCATCCTTGTCACTGCCTGTCCCTGTCCCTTGCTCCCTATCACTGTCCCTCAATCCCTCCCTGTCAGTCCCTGTCCCTACCCCACATCTACTCACTTCATCTTCACCTCCTTGAACTGTCTGTCTTCCATCCCACATGGCCACCCCTCAACCCACACTGAACAAACCCCATCCAACTCCCTACCCACACTCATCTTTACTGGCTTCATCCCTGCCTCCGTGACCTTCCCATCTTCTCTCCAGCTATCTGGTCCAGTACCCACCTTCTCTTACTGCCTTCCCCTCTCTCGATTTATTTCAGAGCGCCCTTCCCCTCCTCATTTAAGACGGAGGGTCCAGACCTGAAATGTCAGCTTTCCTGCTCCTCTGATGCTGCCTCGTCTGCTGTGTTCATCCAGCTCCACACCCTGTTATCCCACACCCTGTTATCCCACACCCTGTTATCCCACACACTGTTATCCCACACCCTGTTATCCCACACCCTGTTATCCCACGCCTTGTTATCCCACACCCTGTTATCCCACACCCTGTTATCCCACACACTGTTATCCCACACCCTGTTATCCCACACCCTGTTATCCCACACGCTGTTGTCCCACACGCTGTTATCCCACACCCTGTTATCCCACATCCTGTTATCCCACAACTTGTTATCCCACGCCCGATTATCCCACGCCCTGTTATCCCACACCTTGTTATCCCACACCCTGTTATCCCACACCCCGTTATTCCACACCCTGTTATCC